>NC_048893.1:188354159-188370389 GCF_011077185.1 Oxyura jamaicensis
CCCCCCCCCCCCCCCCCCCCATGGGTAGAAGAAAGGGTGCAAACTTGCAAACGAAAGACTGAGTGTTGCATGGAAAGGCTCCAGAAAGGCAAGTGGAAGGACGTTAGCACAACAGAGGCTGAAGCAGTGTGCAGGTGTCCCAACCTGCTGCTGCTCTTTACCTGTTGAACTACTTGCCTGTACAGCTCGGACTAAGAAACAGATCACTAAATATTGCAGGGTTGAACGAGCGTTCACTGTTAGTCCCTTGGTGGTCTTTTGCAACTTTTCTGAAAAACTTTTTTCTTGTCATACCCCAAAGTTGTTTTTTCCATTTTGCTCAGTAAGTCTGGTAGATAGAAAGCTACTACATTGTAAATTATTTTATGTAAAATCTTTGTAAATTTGTATTACTATAAGAGAAATAACTTAAAAATAAGTTGTCTTGATTATTTTAGTGATTTATTCTGAGTTGTTTTTTTTTTTTTTTTTTTTGAACTAGCAAGCCAGGATGAAAGAACCATGTCGACAGTTCTCCAGTCAATTTTGATCTTCCTTAGGCTACAGGAGCAAATAGGATGTGAAATAGTAGCTGCCAGAAGTTGCTTACAATGTGGTAAAGCTGAAACAAATTTAGGTAAAGTGCAGTCTTTGGTGGTATGAAGCATGACTAAAAATTGTTTTCTCTGAAAGCACATGTTGCCTCTGGTCTCATCTGCTCCATGGAGGATAGCCATGAAGCAGCAGAGGTGATTGCATTTTAAGGTTGTAGAAAAGTCTATCAAATGCTGTGCTTGACATGCAATTTTTCTAAATAGTGCCACTTCTGCTCGAAAATCTGCCTTCCTCGAGGGAAGCTGTGCGGTTTGCACAAAGGATATCTAACTCGTACACAGAAACATCTTCTTCTCTGACTCATCATCTGTGCATATTTTATTGTTCTGTTTTCAGCAGTGCTTCTAATCTTCTTTCGACCAGAAAGGACTTTGAAATATGTGAGTAAGGGTGACTATCTCAAGGTAGTACTGCCGGTAGATGCATGTCATTGTTAGAAGTTCTGAGAACGGGAGACTGCTTACTGCATGCACCAAGAATAGTGTCTGGTTGAAATTGGTCACAGGCCAGGTGTGCATAGCTTCAGGGTAGGCTGTTCTTTTTCATAAAAATCTCTGAAATACTCATGAGGCTGTGAGGGTGAGCACAGCTTGTTAAGACATTTATTTGGAACTTTGGTTCTTATTCCTAAAAATAGCAAAATATTTTAAATAGACTCCAGTCCGAAAAATACCCAGTAGCCTGGAATGCTGAGGTGGAAAAATGTAAGTTCAGGTAACTTTGAGGAGAACAGGGATCTGAATCTGGATTTCTTAACATTGCTGTAGAAGTGTGCCTGTGTGCTTATTGGTGTAACCAGGGAGAAAAAAAAAGGACTTCTCTCACCAGGTGAATCTATATGTATATTGTAACAGGCATTGAAACATATTTGTGTTCAACCCCTGTAAGAGAGGAAGATTATCCTACAATGTCCTGTGCGCTGCTACTCTTCTGCTCAGTGCCTGGCCTAAAATGCAACATTTCTCTGCTACTGTGTCACTGCGACTTGTGTGAAGGGAGAGAGAGAGGGAGAGGGCACCAGAGAGGATTCCCATGTATTTGTATTTCCTTGCTGTGCTGAAGGCATTGCATCGTCTCACTGGCAATCTAGGTTTTTCAGCAGTTCAGGGAAGGAGTGCTGCACCAGCACAGCACTGTTGCTACAGCTTGCTCAAGCCCTAGATGAGGTCTGGGCAGGAGCCTTGGGCTCCAGAGATTTTTTTTCAGTTACGTTTTCTGCTAAGCTCCGTACAGAGAACCAGGTGATGCAGTCGAGGGGATCCGTCTGCCTTTGACCTCAGTGCCTTGTCTTGGGGAAAATGAGATGAACATGCTCCTGAGGGGTGTTCTCTCTGTCTCTTTTTCTTAACCTGAATATTCCCCAGGCACATGTGCTTGCTGTGGAAGACTGCCTGAAGCATGAGGCAATTGGCTGCTTACTAAGAGCCCATGTTTTGAGCTTATTACTTTTGCTCAAGTTGAAGGAAAGCACCATGAACTTGTACACCACCATTAACTACGAAATGGAACGGTATCAGCATCCTTCCCCATAACCGCAATGGGTGATAACAAGGTGACTGCCTGACATCATCTGCTGAAGGCATAGTTAAACCGAGCTAAAATGGAAAGCAAAGCTTTCTGCCAAGTACTGGTGTTCTTCCAGGTAGGTGGAATCCATATTCCACTTGTTTTTCCCATTCTCTTCTTGGGTTTTCCACTGGTGTAAGACCATGAGATGCTGCCTTCTGTGCAGTTTTGGTCTAACTGTGGTGGACTGCTGCTTTGTTCTTGTTAGGACACCTTAAAGAATGCAATGTGGATTCTTATTGCTTTGCAAGAAAATGAACATAGGAACATTAGACTGATTAGACTTTTGTTCATGAATCCAAAGAATGAGTTTGTCCCAGAGTCATAATCAAATGTGATTTACTGGGTTTTTGCATACTTGAGTTCAACCAACTTGTTTTAAATTTCATATGAGTTCAGACTGGAATATAACATGTCAAAATAAATGGTTACTCTCATAGCAAGAGATCACAAATCTTTGAAAGAAGCAGCAATTTGATGTGACCCTTAGGGACTCTCTTTGGTGGAAATTTCTTCAGTATTTCCTGTCTTCTGCATCTGTATTTTTGTTGTTAAAGCATGTTTTCTCAGTCTAAGTCCAGCTGGACAAGATGATGTGGAAGCACAGAGGCTGCTGTACTCTTATTTTAAGCATAGCTGTTTCAGAAGCAAGACCATAATATCCTATCTAAAAGTGCCCTTTATTTATTTACTTATTCACCCTCACAAATCAAGACAGCCTAATCCAGCACAGAGGAGCAGACTTCACAAATCCACATTTGGTAACATCATAGCTCTCATGGGCATATTGATAGAGTTGTGCGGAAAAAATACTTGTCTAGTTGTTGTATTTTGTTCTGTAGTTAAAGTGAGAAGGAAAGTTAATATGCTTCTGTTCAAGAAAATCATGCTGCAATACCTTTACAGGGTAAATTTTACCCCCCAGAATTAAGAACCACTGCAAGTTAGTTCGGAAAAAAACATTAAAGCTTTCCTTGGGTCCCAGACTTGAAAGCAAATACAACAGCCCCATAATTGACCTAGGAAATCTTTGGAAGTTATCTATCATTGTAGACATTTATGAATTTGTTGTTTTAAGCATTGTATCCTGCTAAGAGGGTCAGCCCTGCACCACTGCCCATCTGTGTCTCTCTCTTCTGAGGCTTACAATAACAGGTCTGTGAAGTACTAGTTATGTTTTGAAAGGACTGCATTACTGCAGGGCATCTTCAGCTACAAGCATCTCTGCCCTCCCTGGTGTCCTGCCTCCTAGGTGTGACCTAAGCACGGTGCACACAGAGCTCAGAGGCACATCACATAACACGAAATGAGTGTCTTGGTTTCATGAGAGAAAGCACAGCCTGAACTCCTCTGGTGTGGGTAGGTGTAAAAAGTTCATTTGCAGTGCCCAAGCTGCTCGTGCCTTTGTATGTGTGGTTGAGGGCAGCTGGTGGCCCAAAATGGCTCTCACGAACCAACTTCATGTTCTTTCTTAGAACTGAAAATCCATCAATTCATTATTTTCCAATTTAAAACTCTTGTGAAAGTACCTTAGAGCACGCATGCAGTAAAATAGGAATTCAGCAAAGAACTCACAATATTAGCCATTTAGATTAAAGTTGAAGGCATCCTCCACAGACCAGTGTCTTTGGGTCAGTATTTTTATTCAAGGTTTTCTGATTAATGATGTTTGGTCACTGATGCTCAACCACTGACCACCTGTCAATCTGGAATGATAGAGAGTTATACTTTGCCCTGTCTTGAGATAGGGCTAGATGTCTTTCCAAAGGCCCTCCCAGATCTTCGCTCTTTGATTTTAAGATTACCTTCTTCGATGTTGGTATTTTATTTTAAAATGGCACAGAAAAACACTTGCAGGACAAGACATGAACATGTAACAAAACTGGCATATTAAGTGTTGCATTAATACACCGTTATCACTGTACGCCTTCTCCATTGGTGTTGTCACAGGTTTACAAGGTTTCATTCAAGGTTTCATTCAACTGATTTCTCTTGTCTAAGATGCCTCTTACTGCCGGACCCAGGCGCATGCTTTGTAGCTGTTGGAGACCATTATAACGCCTCCATCTCTTCCAGAGTTCTCCCCGTTAGTGCAGAACAACTCTTTGAATCTGTGACCCCAGCAGCAGGTCCAAGTTCTCACATTAACTTAGCTGTGAGGTGGAAGAAGACAACAGTCAGTAACAGTGGCTATGATGGCACCTCTGACTGGAACTGTATAGGCTTAGTTTAGAATGAATGTGAACAAATTCAGTCAGAAATGGCCTTGTTTTCTTTTTGTCCCTTTCTCTTCTCTCTTGGCTGCAATTAGATGAAGTAGGATTTCATTTTCATATTCAAGCCAATCTTCAATTGGTTTTATTGATTTAGCAGTACTTGGTAAGGCTTAGTGTTTGCCAGGACTGGCCAGTCCTGCCAGTGAGCTACTGTGGTTCACCAGTCTGCACTAACACACTGCATTTTTGCCTGAATCAACCTCTCCCATGGCTGGTGAAGAGGGTTGGCTGCTATTGCTTAATAATGAAGGTACAAAAAGTGGCACACTTACTGTTTGTTGGAGTAGCACCAGCACTCTGGTTATTCTGGTTAAAGGGTTTTTTTTTGAGTGGTGTAATCCTTATCATCCATATCTGACTTCCACTTAGTTAAGTAGACTGGCCTGTCCAGATCCTGCGGAGTCTCTGAAGACCTCTACCTTTTCCTTTCCTGACAGGTGAGGTTTTTGGGGACAGCATCTGTTTATTGGAGATGGGGTGCAGTTCTGATTCTCACCAAGCTCTGGAGAAGGAGCATTATGCTAGAAGACAGGTACTGGGGACTAATCTAAATGTGATTGCTCCCACCTCCTCAGGGATCAGCTGGATCAGCTTATTAATGATATTTACTAATGAAGCCCTAGTGTGGTGACACAGCAGGTTTTCTTTTTTTTTTTTTTTTTTTTTTTTTTGGTGCTAAGTTCCCACTTGTTTAATGACAGACAGCAGGACCTTTTAAAACTGCAGGTCTGACAACTTTACATTAAATCTGTTGTTTCAGTTTAGTCTTTAATAGCATGTCTAAACCCCAGCCTGAATCCCCAAATGTAATCACATTACAGACCAATTATTTTGCTTGCTGAGTCACTTTGTCAGTTTGACAGCATGCCTGACAGAAAATTTTGATTCCTTTTAATTCTTTGATTAAAGAATTTAATTAATACAGAATTTTATTTTGTTTAGAGTTATTAAAGTCTGTCTTCCATTGACAGCCACTAGTGTGGTTCATTCTTTCTCCAGTCCATTGAAACTGGTTAGGTTTCTTTTCTGGTAAACATAATAAGCCGTCACACTTCTGGGCAAAATAATTTTTCCTGCCATGCTGGGCTGCAGATATCTGGTCTCCTTAGGTCTGAAGACCTACCCACAGTTCATTGCTTGTAATGACCAGAAGCTGACTGCATTTCTCTGTAGCAGAAATGGCCAATGCAGTCATAAAGAGGGGCGTGATCCCTTTGAAGGCCGTCTTCCTGATGGATGTTACTTAGAAATGGGACTCCAAAGCTGCGGAGACAGAGCTTGGAGATGAGAAAGGAAGTTTTAGAACTGAACAAGGTCCTCTTGAAGTAGCAAATATTCAGCCATAGCGTTTGAACTTTCTGGATACATGGTTGCTTAGAAGAACTGCATATATGCAGCATCTAGTGAAGAGTTAGAGCTGTTAACAGAAAAATACTGTCACGACTAATGACTTCTGTCATTATAATAAGAGAAGAATTGTATTAACATTAGTATTTTGAAACTGTTTTTCAAACACAACAAATACATTATAAGTTAGAATTTATGAATATTGTATTACCGCGGGTATCCCCGCAGACCAGCTCAGCTGTTGTGCTGGCTGTTACTTAGTCACATAACCAGGCCACCCGTGTCATAAAGAGGTTAAGCTCTAGCTAAAAAACTCAGAGCAGAGAAGTCAAACTTGGCACTCCCATTTTGCTAATGAGCAATGACCCACAGAAAGATGAGAGCTTGTGTGAATTGCCACTTGACACCGTGCAGTCCCCCTTGCACAGAGGAGGTCAGCACAGGGCAACATTTAATTGGAAGGATGATAATCCACTTCTAATTTATGGAAATGAAAAATGATCATGAGATCTATGCATGGACATAGAAGGAATGTGTAGGGATGAAATCAGAGGATTTAAGATGCAAAGCTGACCTAATGACTTGTAGAGTCGTAAAAGATAAGGAGAGAGTCTTCTACATGCACGCTAAGAAGAAGGCAGTGGGAGCACGGGATTGTTGCTGAGTTAGGGAGAACGATTAATTGATGGTGCAAAGTATTAATGAAGTAATTTTTGCTTTTAACTTTGTAAAAAAAGATCAGTTTTGACCAGATGCTTAATACAATTAAGTTTACCAAGGAGATAAAGTCAAGTCAAGAGTAAGGAAAGAAGAGGTAGAACAAAATGTTAAACAACTTATATGCATGTCAATCTCTGAAAAATCAGCAATAAACTATCTGGCTGCTTAGGAGTACTTTGGGGGATTTAAAAATATTGTTACTGTAGACTATTAAATATTTACAAAGAGACTATGAATTACAGTATAATGTTAAAGTGTGCATACAGTTGCCTAGAATTATGCCCCATAGCTTTGTTCCTCTTGTGAAAGACTTGTTTATAAAGAAAAAAATTAAGGAAGACTTCTAAAATAATCAAATTTTTGGAGTTCTCTTCCTGGGAGTCTTCACACTTCCTTCATGCAAAAGGAGGACCTTACTTTTCACTCCAAGCAAAACTTGCCATATTTCTACTTTATTATTATTATTATTTAAATTCTGCAGGCCAGTTAAAGTTCATCTGTGGAAAAAGTTCTTTCAGATAGAGCTTTACTGCCCAAGAAAAAGAGTATGAAAATCACTATCCTCTTGATGATATGTGCAGCAGAAAGGTTGTTTCAAAGTGCACAAAACCTGCTTTTTCTACCGGGCTATTCTGCACCCTCTTGTGGCCATCAGGCTCCTTTTTTTCATTCCCAAATTCCCCGAAGTAGATAAACACATCGCAGCTAGAAGCAATGTGTTTCGATCCCAAAAGGCACCCGTGTGCCCTTTCCCTACAATCAAAGAACCCACATCCATTTCAGAAGTGGTATATTCAAAAAACTACAAGTTTTTATTAAAAATTTCTTTTTCCTTCAACAGTCCGCTACCACTGCTGGAATGAAAACCAATCTTAACTGTAGGAGTTATGCTTAAGAAGTAACTTAACCAGACAGGACTCCTACAGTGCTTTCTCAGCACCACAGGCAAACAGCCCTTGGGAATGAGACAAGCTGTGGCTACATGTATATTTATGCATCTTCTGAGCTAACTATGAAAAGAAGCAGCCACTCCCCACAGTCCTTGTCCTCCTGCCCCCAACGAAAAGAACATGGGAAGAGCAGCTCAGATTTTTGTGGCTTTCCCGCCAAGTTAGGCCTATTTTTATGTGATAGTTGTGTTCTCCTGAGCTCCAGTCCTCACGTCCTCCAAATGGTGCTGCTATTGCCTAGGTTACGTCCATTGCCTCTTTGACTGACTCAGCCCTCCTGTCCTGAATCCCTGCCGGCTTTTACAAACCGTTTAGTTTAACATCATCTAGACATTTATTATCTTCCCCGAAACTGGTCTCTGCCCAGGGATGGGTGAAGTCCTCTCGCTTCACACCACTGTGGTTGCACAGAGAAGGCTGACTGAGTTTCCCGTTGGGGCATCGTGTACTGGGAGGCATTTGGGCATAGAGCTCGATCCTCCACTCCTGTCCTGAACACAGCCAAGAAGAGGCCTTACAGGCATGGAGCTGACAGCAGGCCCCTTATTTCAGATAGGAAATATATAGTTGGAAGATCTAGAGTTCCTTGTGGTTGGTATTTCTGGAGGCACTGCAAGAACCACAACAAAAATAAACTCTTCCAGAAGATGTTTTTAGTATACCAATTTCAGCAATTTAGTACTATGTAAAAATACAGCAGGAAATAGAAGGGTTTTTAGAAATAACATACAGCTGTAGAGGCAAGGAGTTTGGTTGTGCATCACAACTGCCTACATTTGTAAAAATAAATAATAAAAATAAAAAATCTCTCTTCTTTTTTTTTTTTTTTTTTTTTTTTTTTGTTCAAAGGTCTGAGAAGAACTAGTTCTGGGCCGAGGAGCCCAGGATGTGGCCCCTTGTGATTACAACTGTAGCAAAAGAATGGAGGTTTATGTATACTTGGGGTTAGTCCTTTTTATTTATTTATTATTTTTTTTTAAGAAGTTTGTTCTTGTAGAACTGTTCAGGACTTTGGAAATGGTACACAGTGATGTTTCAGTCTTAGTTTTGTCATTCCTGATTAGGCAGATTTCAGTGTATTAATCCATATTTTCATTGACTTTATTATCCACTAGTAATTTCTTTGATGAAACCAAAGGCATTTATAAGAACAGAGGAAAAAAAATACACTTTTCTTGCTGCTTAGGTCTCCAACAAGACTAGAACAGAAATATCATGAATATACTGAAGAGGAGTAGTTTTTGTCCCCCCAAAATCATCACCCGTTGGAAAGGAAGGACCGTGAGCTTATTATTTACAGATGGGAAATTGAGGTACAAAAAGATAACACTTCCTGTTATGCTGCAGCTGTGATTAGAGATGCTTGTATTCAACATGACCGTTGGGTATGTTCAGTTCTTCACTTAGAGTACGAGAAGTACTGACATGTATATAACACCGTTCAACTACTAAACTTAAAAATTTATGGTCCCACATAAAGGGTCACACAAAGCAACTAATATGGTTACACAAAGTGACTTTTTATGTCCCTACTTTGGTAAGACAAGCACAACATTTTCAATCAAGGCAGTACCAGCAGTGCAGAGTGCTTTTTAGACAACATGCAATTGCCAATTAGAATTAGGCTAAGCTGGACTAATAAAGGGTAAGGTCTTCAGAAAGTGGTGGGTCCCTGCCCTGGCAGGAGGGTAGACTGGAGGTTATCTAGCACTGTGGTATCTTTTACTTCTTTACATTTGGTGATTTTGCATTTGGGTAGTACTTAAAGCTCACATCAAACCTCCTGTGAAATGTGCTATAGACTCTGCAGTGGCTTTAAGTGACGGACACCCAAAATACCCTGTGATCTGAATGGTGCAGTAACACCTGGCAGATACGGTTCCTTTAACCTTATCTGAGCTCCTGCAAACTGCCTTGCTTTGTCTTGTGTAAGTTAAAGAGCTCTTCAGGCTTCTACAGCCAACAATGAGTGAAAGGTACTTACAGAACATAAAGGTAGGTGGAACAAAAGAACATCTAGTTCATTAAGTTATTTGATAAAGGACTATTCAGTTTGGAAAAAAAAACAATCCAAGGAAAATGATAAATTAAACCCAAGGGCACACAAACATTAATGAGCAGGTGATAGCAGAGACAACAGTGAATACAAACTCTCTGGTGGCTGATCAATGGGCCAGTATAGGAACTTCCTTGAAGGTGTCAGCCTCAGCTTTGTCACTGATAAAGAAGGAAAACACGATTATTGTGAATAATGTTAGTTATTTGAGGGGGATTGTGTGCCTCTGTGAAGCTTGTCATGGGCTATCAGAAGGGGTTGTGGAGTTATGTAAAACTTGTTATAGGAAGTTTAGGGGATGGACCATCTCTGTCTCATGCAACAAGCATGAGAAAACGGAGAGAAGGAGGGATAAAAAGGGTCAAGTGTAATAAGCTGCTGGTCAGTGTGCTCGTCTGGCTGAGTCCTGTGCCTGATGGCCACATCTATCCAATCTTCCTATTGAATGCTTTTCTTAACCATTCTTTCCTTGTCATCTCACTGTGCTGTGTGTGAGTGCTGCTCGTCTAAGCAGCTGGTGGAGGGGCTGCAGGTCACAGGGCCTGGAGGTCTAGATGTCAGAAAGTGGAGAGACCAACTTGTATGTGAGAAGCCTAAATGGCAGCGACTGGAAATAAACTGCATATGTTAATATTTCCCCAGTTAAGTTAATCCAGTGTGCATATGTACACGTTTGCCAGCTAACTTTGAGCTAGACTAGCAGGAAGAGACCTGCCCCTGCAAAGGCTTAAGGTCTGGGACAGTGGGTGGGTAAGGGTCCTGGGGACAGGCATGGATGTGAGGTGGACCTAGGAACTGTGCTGGTATTTGAGGGCTCTGTGAATGTGGGTGTGCTTGTGAACATAGAGACTGAAGGCATGTGTGTTCTCACTAGCTGACTTCAGGTCTCCAGATCCAGTGGCCAGGCAGGAGGTGTTCTCTGAGACCAGAGGTAGCTGGATTTGGCAGTCAGTAACATCCTTAACACAGGAGTGATCATTCCACCCTAAGAGGCACCAAGGGCTGCTCTAGGAACTGCCCTCATGAAGTATCACATCTCTTCATTAACTGCACAGTACCCAAAGGACTGACTTTTGACCTAGGCTAAACCTAGGTCAGAATATACAAGGATGTTGAGTCAAAGAGCACTGGTTAAAGTACCTGTCCCAGTGCTGGCTGCTCCTGTGATTTTTCTCTTTCAATTTTTCCATTCAGCCAAGCCGTCTCAATCCTTCTTTGGTGATGGGATCTGATTAAGTGAAAGACCACAGTAAGCAATACCAAATGCATTTAGTAAAGCTGAGCTAATATGGGAATCTTTGCATCTGAGATATTTGAAGTCTGCTTTGTAGTTGACTGGCATTCCTGAAGACTTTAATTATATGTTATCAAAGACATGGACTTAAATGAATGACTCTCACAAAATTGTGTCCATATGGTATCCTGCTTCCCTTGACTGCAATGACATCTGCTAACAATAAAATAATAATAAAAAACCCTAGCTAGGTCAAAGGTCATGTGTTATTTCCATGCGTTACAGAAAACAACCTTCCCTAAAACTCTCACAGCCTTGAATGTAATGACTCATTGCCTCTCTTTATTTCCTAATTGCAAATTTCTTATGGGACTGTCTTGATTTTATGGCACTAGACCTATCTGGAATCACTTCCATAATGACTTTGCTCCATGGCATGCTTCATAGAAAAACAGAATATCCTGAGTTGGAAAGGACCCATAAGGATCATCAAGTCCAGCTCCTGGCTCCACACACGACTACCTAAAAATTACACCATATTTCTGAGAGCGCTGTCCAGATACTTCTTGAACTCCAGCAGGCTCAGTGCCATGACCACTACCTTGGGGAGCCTGTCCCAGTGCCCAACCACCCTCTGGGTGCAGAACCTTTCCCTCACCCCCAGCCTGACCCTCCCCTGTCCCAGCTCCATGCCGTTCCCTCGGGTCCTGTCGCTGTCCCCAGAGAGCAGAGCTCAGCGCCTGCCCCTCCGCTCCCCTCATGCGGGAGCTGCAGGCCGCCATGAGGCCTCCCCTCAGCCTGCTCTGCTCGGGGCTGGACAAACCAAGGGGCCTCAGCCGCTCGTTATGTGACTTGCCCTTGACAAATGTTTGGGCCCTAGCCTGGGATTAGGCTGACTGTAAAAAGTACCTGAGGTTTTCCAGTGATGGAAATCTTAGGCATCCACAGCTCCAGTACCTACTGACTCACAGACAAGGAGAAAACGAGGGGGAAATTCCAGAGAAAGTGCTGGACATGCCAAGCAGAAGCAGTAAAATGCTATAGTTTAAAGCATCTTCCGGGTACATATCCCAGCATCACAAGCTTCCCACAGTGCTGTGGGATACGGTCTCTTGAAAATAATGTTGTTTTACTCTGTGCATCTTGGAAGCCAGAAGGAATTGTTGTAATTATCCAGCTGAGTGATGTCCAAACTTCAGCTGAATGTTGCTAATAAAATAACCTTGTTTTTCTGACTGCCTCTAGTTAGACTAATGTGTACTCTTACCTGTGGTAGAGCCACAATTAATAGGTTCTGGTCATGGTATTGCTTCTGTGACAGGAGATCTGCCAACCAGAGGAGAAGCTAACCCCAAAAGAGAGTCACGGCACTAAAGGCTAAGCTGGTCTAGGAGTGCTGGGAAAGCTGATCAGAGAGGATGACGAACCAGCTCTGGCAGCCCTGAAAATACACTGGGCAACCTGCTGAGGCTGCTTAGAGAACGTACACAAATGGTGTTTGGGAATAAGAAAGAAAGGGAAAAAATGGAAGAGCAATTGAGAGAAAAGGCTGAGACTGAGTGCTTTCCTCTCTTATTTTCACTCCTGCGTAGTGTGAAGATTAGGAGAGACTGAAAAGAGTTTTGAACAGGTCTGAGTCATTTCTTCTAATGTGGGGGTGAATTATTCTTCTGCAAAGTCTTCTCTTCAGGGTATGTGCTTCAGGGTCTGGGAATTAGTCTGCCTAACTGAGGTGGTTTTAGGCTTTGCAAAGAAAATTGTGATTGCATTAAGTGCTGCCAGAAGGAAATGGGTTTGGGGTAGTTGCTGAACTTGCAAACACCCACTTTTGATGATTTTGGTTCCAAAGGTGACACATTGTACCACTGAACAATTAAAGTGTTATCCTAATTAACCTGAACCTGCAGATCATAGTGTCTTTGGAAATTTTTTCTCTGTTAATAAGTACTTTAAACACTGTGGTTAGGTACAACAAAGGCTGTGTTTCCCTGGCACAGGATATGTTCTAGCTACTTTTAAGGTGATTTTCCAAAAGAAAATCAAATTCCATTTTATTTTCCTAAAAATCTTTAAATTGTTCTTTGTGAAACTACTGAGAGGAGTTTCATTAGACACCTAAGTGAAAAATGCAGTAAGAAATAGCTAACTTCCTGCACATTCAGCCCTAGGAGCTGAAGATGTCTTTCTTCTACCAGTGTTCAAACATTGTGGGTTACCTGACACATAGGCTGCCACTCAACAGTAAAGATTTTCTGGTTAGTCCATGGACACTAGCTCTCAACTTTCTGTGCTGTTGAGGACAGCATCACCTAACAAGGAGTTGTGTTAATCTATCATCAAATATATTTCTATATTAAGAGTATCAGCACACTTTGATCTCTAACATAATTATGACTCAGGATTTTGTAGCTGTGGTTGACAAAATTTATTAATCGCTTTATGTGAAAAAATATTGCTGGAAACATATGACCCTGTAATGGCTGCTATATAGCCATTTTGTAGTCTTTGGCTCACTCCCATTATTAATATTGTCTGTTCAAGGTACTTTCAACTCACTCTCTGAAAATAGCATCATCAAACTAACATTCAGTGTTCAGAATGTTGGTTAGATTTTTTTTTTTTTTTCCCAGGAGTTTAAAAACAAAAACTTGTCTTAGTGCAGATATCTCACTCAAAGATAAGCAGCTCTTCTTTTCAAGCTACTGAAGTTCACATGAAAAGTCTTGGGAGGGAGGCAAGAGCAGAAACCCCACAGCTGTTTGAGGTAGTTTGAGACTCTAGTCCTCACAGAAGACACCCTACATATGTAATAATATTGAGCCTAGCCCAAACAGACACCCTACATATGTAATAATATTGAGCCTAGCCCAAACAGCTCACAGATAAAAAGAGGGACGAAGAGATGAAAGAGGCAGGGGAAAATGAGCTCTGTGGGTACCAGACCAAGTCCTCCCAGTCCAACTACTACTATCATTCTTGACAACCTGGAGAAATTTTAGGTACTTCTATATTTTTGGCATCATTCTGCTGGTATTCAAATAGCGAACTAATGGTCTGTAATGCTTATTTCAAGAAAGGCCTTGTGTAAGTGATCCTAAGAGGTTTAAGCAACACAAGCACAGTTTGAGTAGGGTGAATAGCAAACAGGTGTTTGTAGAAAATATGCTCTGTAAACTGGCTTGGTGTTTTGTGCTTACTGGACAGCAAAATAAGCCTGCATCTTTTAGGATATATATATAACTGGCTTAAGTGAAAGTCCACTTACACAAACAATGTAGACTGGCAGTACAGTGTAAGGGGGATAGAAGATAAGTGTTTTGGAATTACAAACTTTACTATTTGCTAGGGAGTTCTAGACAAGGAAAATGAAATAATTTTGGGAGGATATAGGCTTATGAGGCAAAGCTTGGTAGTAGGAGGGCTGCAGGGGTGGCGTCTGTGAGCAGAGCCCAGGAGCTGCCCCAGGTCAGATCAGAGCCAGCTCCAGACAGCTCCAAAAAGGACCTGCTGCTGGCCAGAGCTGAGCCATGAGCGATGCTGGTTGGGCCTCTGGGAGAGCAGATTGAAGAAAGGGGAAATCTGCTGTGCTACAGCAGCTGGGAGAGAGGGGTGAGAGCTGAGAGAGAAGCAGCCCCCAAGGGCAGTGCAGCAGGAGGGCAGGAGGTGCTCCAGGCACGCAGCACAAGTTCCCCTGCGGCCCGTGGAGAGGCCCCTGGTGGAGCAGGCTGTCCCCCTGCAGCCCATGGGTCCCCCATGGAGCAGATCTCCACGCTGCAGCCCGTGGAGGAGCCCCCGGGGGAGCAGGTGGATGTGGCCTGGAGGAGGCTGCGGCCCATGGAGAGCCCCCACAGGAGCAGGCCCCGGGCCGGAGCTGCAGCCCGTGGAGAGGAGCCCACGCAGGAGCAGGGTGTTTGGGGGGAGCTGCCGCCCGTGGGGGACCCGTGCTGGAGCAGTTTGCTCCTGGGGGATGGACCCCGTGGGACGGAGCCGTGTGGGAGCAGTTCCTGAAGAGCTGCTGCCTGTGGGCTGCCCCCGCAGGCTCAGCTGGGGAAGGACGGCATCCCGTGGGAGGGACCCCACGGGGAGCAGGGGCAGAGAGGGACCGAGAAGGAGCGGCGGAGACGAAGTGTCAGGGACTGATCAGTTCCTGTTCCCCTTTTCCTCTTTCCCTTGTGCCGCTTGGGGTCAGGAAATAGAAGGAGGTGCATGGTGGGAAGGTATTTTTAGTTTGCTTTTAGTTCTCACTGCGCCAGTCTGTTAGCAGCAGGCAATAAATTCTATTAATCTCCCTATCCTGAATCTGTTTTGCCTGTGACAGTAATTAGTGAGTGATCTTGTCCTTATCTCAACCTTTGAAACTTTTTTCATTATATTTTCTCCCCCTGGCTTTTGATGGAGGGGGAATGAGAGAGCGGTGTGGGGGAGCTTAGCCAGCCATCGATGTGAAACCACCACCACATCATATTCATATGAGCAGAGAAGTGCTGGAGGAGAGAGGCCTGCCAGCACTGGGCAGCTGAGAGAGGACCCTGGCTGGCCAGTAACTCCTGCCAGAGCAGCACAGGGTACCTTGTCTTTATTGCTGAGGGCAATGGATTGTGTTAATAACACGGATACTGGTAATTTGTCCTCCTCTTTTTTCCTGTCAGGCCATGATATTGGTGTTTTTCTCCCCCCACACTTAACTTCAGCACACAAGCTATTAATGAACGTGTAATGCCAGCAAGGCTGCTTCATTATCTGGGCTCCAGGCAATGTAGCCTGGACACCAGCTCCTACCGGACCGTATCGTGTGGAATTTCCATGGGTTGTTTAATTAATACAGCAAACACAAATGACAGATTAGGCTGAAATGGAACTGAAATAGTACAGGCTGAACCTGAACTCTGTATTGCGATTTTTCAGCACAAGAAATAAACACTAATGTTAGAGTGATTTTATGTTCTTTCACTCTCTTATAGTCCTTGGGAGCTGATATCTAAAAGTGCTACAAGCAACAGAAAGAAAAAGATGTAAAGGCATCAATTTAGGTTTAAAACATCTTCTGTACCTAAGTGGAAGACGCAGGATGACACTAAGTAATTTTTAGGTCTATTACGTTATTACAGATGACAGAGGTGCATTTAGACAACTTTGTAGCAGCAGACAAGCAACATTTAGAGAAGAAGGGGAGCTGGTGTTTAGGCAGTAGTTGTTTTTTGACAGGCCTTTGTGATGAACTGAGAAAAAAAATAGATGTATAATGAGGCTTTGGTATATGTACTACATCTACAATCAAGACACAGATTTTACCAAAGAGTTAAAATTGTAGCACTTTTTTGGAAACTTGTGTAAAACCAGATGTTACTTCTACATACTTGAGGCTTGAAAGTATTGTGAGAACAGTGAATGGTGCTATCTGCTTTCTGAATACAACCTGTTTTTTCTTTCTTTCTTTCTTTCTTTCTTTCTTTCTTTCTTTCTTTCTTTCTTTCTTTCTTTCTTTCT
>NC_048893.1:188370399-188373526 GCF_011077185.1 Oxyura jamaicensis
TCTTTCTTTCTTTCTTTCTTTCTTTCTTTCTTTCTTTCTTTCTTTCTTTCTCTCTCTCTTTCTTTTTTTCTTTCTTTCTTTTTTTTTTTTTTTTTCTTTTTAAAATATTCTTTAAAGTCATGCTAGAGAGAAGAAAGAATATTAGGTACTGTTTTCTCCCCGTGTTTAGATTCTCCCCAAGCAGAATTACTACTGCAGCTTGGTTCTTTCAAAAGATATCCTTATCCTCTGAAATGGGAAGAGGAAACCTTGTTCTCCCCCAACAAATCCGGTTATGCAGACATCATACCTTAAGGAGAAAAACTCTAATCACCACTGCTAAAATGCCCTGGGTAAAATGAATTGTTGAAAAGGTTATGAAATATCCACATGGATGTAAGGAGCAGCAGTGCTGGAGTAGATGTTTGTCCCTTGCTCCTCCTGTTCAGCAAGGCCTCTGCCAGACCTTGGCATAGGATATGCCTCCTTCACAGATTGACAAAAGAACCTGTTGCAGATAAGGCAAATCAGCAGGGGTCTTGCAATGTCCCTCCACTCTTCTGTCCCACAGGACAGCAGCATTTGAAAGCTGCTCCAAAGACTGGTTATTCCTAAATCAGCTTCTGAAGCCTGCTTAGGGAAGGCAGCTGCACCCCATTGTCTGTGCAAACACTGCAGGGAAGCTGGGCAAAACAACGAAATCTCAGACACAGCAATGGGCACTGGAAAGCATGGATATGAAGTCGTGGTTGAGGCTGATCTCTTCTGCTAGAAAAATCAGAAGGGGGATGTGAAACATCAAAGGACAAGGATTAAAAAAGAGAGAGAGAAAATGTTTAGGTCAAAAGAAACGAGAGATGATACTGATTTGCATCACAGAGACTGTGGCCCTTTTTTAACTAATGGACTTTGCTGAGGTGAGGAATTACAGCAATTCATCTTGAAATGACAGTGGACAAGTATCATTATAAATTCATTTAATAAACTGTTCATCCCATTTAAATATGTTTTCTATCTGTTTTACCCACTGGAAACATGCATTTTAGCAATTCATTAACCTCCTTTTTAATTGCATGAAAATAGGCAGCACTCTGCTATGACCCTGCAGAACCACAACATAAGAAATTTTGTTCTAACGTGCTAAGTACATGTTCGCTTCTGAAACAAGGCACAAAGAGGTCAGAGGGATGTAGCTGTTTGTACCCTCCTTTGGATTTACTGGAATAATTACTTGGTTGTTCAGAATTAGCCATTACTTCAGTAAGGATTTTATTACAGGTCAAAGAAACACTTGTGGAAGCAAAAACAAATCTACTAAAATAAAAAATAACAGATAATGTCAGATACAGTATTTCTACTACAGGGAAAATATAAATACTTCATTAAAATGTTCTCAGAGGAAATAATCTGGCTTGGAAGAGCTCTGAACTTCGGTGACATTTGCTTAATGAGGATCCAAGTTCAAACTTTGCAGTGCTGGAGATGCATTATATTGCTTCTAAAGGGAATGTGGTGGGCTGCGAGGAGAAGAATGCCATTAACCATAGAGGAGCTCCTAGACTGCAATGCCTTCCGATGCAGTTTATTTTCCAGTTCAGATTAGAGTTCAACACTTATTGATTTGAAGGAGGAAACATGAAACTTTCTCCATTTTTGGAGGTAACTGCTGTCATGAAGGTAGTGTGTTTGAAATACCCAGAGGTGAGCTCATGCTGGATGACAAGAGCATTTTGCAAGGTTTTGAAGGCACCTATTTTTCAGCTTTAATATTCATTATTTAAGCTTGTGTGATCCATAGGAGGATTTAAATTCATTCCTTTCAGAATTTGCAAGTGGCTAGTATTTTATTTTATTTTATTTATTTATTTATTTATTTATTTCCAGTTGGGAGTGATGTCCAAAGGCTGCTTAATGCACTGATGGAACAAACCTGCTTTGGGCAACCTGATCTTCTGGAAGGTGTCAAACACTTGGGGTGTTGAAGGGGTTGGAACTAGGGGATCTTTAAGGTCCCTTCCCACCCAAACCATTCTGTGATTCTATGAATGCAAATGTGTGGATGTGAATGTGCTCAGATTGCAAAAAAAGACTAGAACATGGATATCCGTTTGCTCCTTGGTTGCACAGAGCCTAGCGCCACGAGGACCCTGGTCTGCTAAAGTGGTTTTTACTTATTAGGTCTGTCACCAGAATGGACAGTTAATATGAGACAGAGCTCCTCCATCAATACAAGGACTCTCAGATGTAAATCATACAGTGTGAACGTTTCTCTAACAAGCTGTCACATCAATGCTCCTGTCCTCCACATGGCGCCACAGAGGCAATGGCTATGGGGGAGGAGTGGTTGGGGCTGACTATTTGACATCAAAGGTGACATAAAGGCAAAATAGGCATGAATTCAGGAATGTAAGATTAAACATTCTGAACAGCCCTTGTGTAATGGGGTAAAGGATTGCAGAAGAAGCAGAACCATTACTGTAAAGTCTTGGGCTTCCATCTGGTATCTAATTCATGTTTTTCTGAGAAGAGAGAGCCACATGCAGCTGTGAATTACAGCTGCTCTTTGAAGGGATGGTGTGTGTGAATGGACAGAAAGTGAGAAGCTGATGTGAGCCTTGTCACCTTATGGTGGACCCTAACAAGCCCTGAGGTTCAGGGTTGTAGAGTAGGGGCATACACAGTACAAAATCCTACATTAGTCAGATAATAAATTTGAAGAAGTAATGGGCATGGATTTCTCTCCCAGGATTTCACTGTTAGATCTTCTCAGCCCAGAAGCAGGGTTATTTATTATTCAAGAAGACATTCCATTGCATTTGGATTCAGTCCATTTAAGAGTTTTCTTTATTAATGGGGAGGGCCAAGAGCTGGTCAGGATGACCAAGAAATAACTTCTAAGACTAGTGCTTTTGCAGGTACCTGCCATGCAGACTTAGCATCAGTTTTATATTTAATGCCATGTAAAGGACCGGTGATGTGTACAGCAACATACTTAATTGAACAAGGAATATAAAAGTGATACAATAATACAAAGGTAATACAAACCCTCTTGGGGCAGTCATGACAAGAATCACACCATTTTGTCTAAGTGTATTTCAGCGTCCTTCCTTCCTTCCTTCCTTCCTTCCTTCCTTCCTTCCTTCCTTCC
>NC_048893.1:188373536-188416761 GCF_011077185.1 Oxyura jamaicensis
TTCCTTCCTTCCTTCCTTCCTTCCTTCCTTCCTTCCTTCCTTCCTTCTTTTATTTCTTTATTTCTTTTTCTTTATAGGAGAACAGCTGAGTTATGAATTTTCCTAGTATATCTGATTGTAAAGAGGGATTGCTATAGCAGAAAACAGAACCACTACTACTATAGCAGAAAACAGAACTACCTCGAGGGCCTTTATCTCTGAAAATTTGATACCCACCCATGAAGATATGTGACCTTGCTGCCCATTCATGTACTCAGTGGTTATTTCTTGATTTTAGGCCTGGTGCTCTCCTGTGTTAATAGACACGGATCTGTGGAGTTTAACAGCATAGATATTATGGAACAAGAGAATTATTTGGTGATGGACTGACTGGGCAATAAAAAAATAATCACTTCAAATGTCAAAACTCTCTTTTCAAGGTCTAGGTGGAAAGGGTTAAATATCCCAGTTGTGAGGCTTCTGACTGCATGCCAAGTGGCAGGCAGTCCGTTTTGCTGCATAAGGGCTCTGTGATTTCTTTGGACACTGTTAGAATGCCTGAGCTCCCAGCTGGGATTAAACAAACGTACGGCTGAACCAGCTGTGTCCATGTGTTCAGATATTCAATGTGTGTGTGGAAACTTTCAGCCCTTGGGTGCTACTGAGGACCATTCACAGTCCTGCTAGGAAATAATTACTTATCAGAGAGGATATGAATGTGAACAAATTTCAAATATGTGAGTGTAGAAAATGGCTGTGAACTTGAAAGTTTAAGGAGGTTCTTCCCCCCTCCTTTGTCTTCTGAGATTTCTGCCTCCTATTTGTGCTCTTGATACAAAGGAAAGTTTTTTTTTTTTTTTTTTTTTTTTTTTTAGTTGTTGTTGTTGTTGTTGTTGAAACCATTGCAATTCACCTTGGAACTAGTTGCTCCTGTCTCTTCCTTCCTGCCCTGAGTCCTTCCTGTGCTTGTGGGAAATAAAACTCTTCAGCCTACTTGTTCCTGCTTAGTATCCTGTGAAATGTGGATTTCTGGCTGCTCCCTGCCCTGTACTTGTTATTGCAGCCAGCGTCCTTGTGCGCGTGGTTTTGCCTACAGCCCCTTGAGCAAGTAGGACAGAATAAGAACTCCTGAGAAGAGCTGAGTGGGAGCTCTCGATGCTGAAGGAGGTGATGGAAAGGTGTGATGGAGGTGATAGAGGATCAGGACAGGTACCTACAAGATGGCACATTTCTGACTTCATTGCAAATGAATAGCTGGAATGTGGGAAACAAAAATCCTCAGGGTGACTCCTTTGCACAAAGTACTTGGGGATATTGAGATGCTCTGCTGAGCAGACTGGAATGAAGGGAACAGAGCTGAGGCCAGGAGCTGCATGGTTGATTTGCACATATTCATGGATACATGATAGTCATCCCTCCACATCCTAAGTGTTATAATGGAGAAAGGGTGAAGTGTTTTCATTAAACAATGACAGGTACAAGTGAGTCTTTCAGAATACAAGGAACGCTGAAGCTTTAGGGTGGAGCAGTGGCAGAAGAACCCAGGATGGTAAGGAGAAGCAGTGAAGAGGAAAAAGGTGGGGGAGGAGGCCCTAAACTGGCTGAGGCCAAAAAGGGAGAGATGTTCTGTAGCTTGTCATTGTATCCACAGAGCTGAATAGTGCTCCTTTTGAGTCCTACTCATTGGTAAAGTCTATTTTCTTCATCTTCCACTTTCACATAACTTTTCCCATTTCCTCTGTTGGTGAGTCTGAGCTTCCACCCTGCCAGCCCTGTGACCCTGCCACTCCCTGTAGGAGTTAGAATCACAGAATATCTCAGCTGGAGAGGACCCACAGGGATCATTGAGTTCAATTCCTTTCTCCCCACAGGACCACCCAGAAGTGGGATCCTGACTGGGAAAAGACCCTGCTCAATGTCTGCTGGTTTTTTTTTGGCTGCCTCTTTTTTGGCTGCCTGGGGAGAAGGCAGCCAGAGGCAGTGGCATGGGTCAGTGATTCTGGGATATTCCAGCAGGAAGCAGTGAAAACAATTCACACCAGTAATTAGCTCTGCCTGTGGAAGAAAGCTGAGTGGGGAGCTAGAAAACAAACAAGGAACTAAACTTAGTTTCATGTTTCCCTCTCATCTCATTAATTTTTAACCCTTTGAAAGTAAAGAGCCTCCTTCTAGAGTCAAGGTCAAAACCTTCCCTGCTGTAGGAGTAAGGCATGGACTGGAAGGGAAGGAAAATCAGCATCTGCATTTGTTATGATGGGGTGCAGGAGGACAATGCCACTGAATTATTTGGGTAAATGTCTGCTCATACACTGAACTTCCCCAGTGATGCCTCCCACATCCCTGCTAATGAGCATTTCGTCAACTGGGCAAGCTCCTTCACCTCAGCCCCTACCTCCATTTCTCTTTCTTCAACACTCAGTCCTCCACTCAGGTAGGGACAGCACCAGCCTGTGAGCCTATGATGGGAGGATTTCTCATTATGTTAGATTGGAAAGACAGAGTTTGAACTTCTTGGTAAGAAGGGGTCTGGAATCGCCCTGCTGTCTCCTTCATACATGCCCTGATTATCCCCACACTTTCACCTTGTCTTAGAGAAGTTGTCTGAGAATAATTTAAATAGTATTCCCTATGTTGAACTCAGCTTTGGTATCACATATATAAAACCACTATGCAACTACTCTTAAAAAATGTGTAAGGAATTCTCTGCAGGTGGTGAGCACGGTTCTTCCTTGTGGAGAGAAAATAAGCAACCTTGACAAAAAAATATTTCCTGGGTAAAAAACCTTCAGAACTTGACTGGACATCACTCTTCTCAGAAAGAAACTCAAATTTACTTGGATGTTGGCCCTTTGAGCAGGAGGCTCGGGTGCTGTGAAACAGCTATGTCTACTGAAATGTTGTCCAGGACTGAACTGGTATAAAACTGGGTATATTGTAGTGTTACTGACAGAAGTGTGAAGGCAAAACACTTCTCTAGACTTGTCCCCTGAGTTAGTTCTAAACACTGTTCCTTCCCGATTTATTCTCCCCCTTCCAGTTTATGCATGCTGAGTCTCTTTTCTGCTTTCATCAGTTTCCAGGTGCGATCTCATCCCTTCTGTTTTCTAAGCCATGGAGGTTTATTCTTTTGAGCTCTTTCTTTGCACCTGCTTCTGATATTTTCTGTATTGTCTGGGAACTTGGGACATTTGAAGAGTTAAACCCTCCCAAATGCTGTCTGCAAAGTCCTAAATTCTTCTTTAATAACAAACCTCCTGGCTCAAATCTGAGTTTCAGGTATTCTTTAATCTAATACACACCAAGGGCCTGTTTGCTGATTGCAAACCAAGGGGAAGAAGGGAAGAAATTAAAAAACCCAATGAAAATACCTTGAGCACAAGTGAATTCTCCTTGTGAGACTGGATATTGAAAATACAAAAGCAGAAAGGAGATCATGAAAAAGAAAAGGTTTTAAACATCAGTGCTAATCCCTTGGTATAGCCACATGAGGAAAGATGTGTAATCCCTTCATTACTTCAGAAGCCTTTGTGGGCACAGTGGGACAGAGCTGTGATGCTCCTTGGACCTGAGCATGGCAGGGAAAGAGCAAGCAGGCAGGGGGCAGCTGCAGTAGAGTTGCAGGGTGAGCATTCATCTTGAGCATCCTGGAAGAGCAGTTGCTGAGTAGCCCCCAAAGCTGGAAATGCAGGAGCTGCTATTCCAGCAGCTCAGGGTGATCCAGCCTTTGTAACCACTGCTCCTGCCTCCTGTGTCCTCTGAGAGTGGCTGTCGGGGCGAGACGAGTATGACAGCAAGGTGTAGGGAAACTGGACACGTTTGTTGAGAATGAGCTTGGACAGCTGGGCAACTGCTCGAAGTTCATTGCTAGACAGGGACATTAGACTGAGTGTAAAATAGGTCCTTCTCTGACCAAGTAAGGGGCAGCCAGAGAGCTTTTCTCTTCTCAGGGGAGTGATGACTGCTTCCTATTGACCCTCAGTATCACCAGTATCCCCTGCTGTGGTTCTCCCGGGCTCCCTGACAAGCCGTGTCCCAGGCACTGCAGGCACCGACCCCTTCCATCTTTCAGGTCCTCACTAGGACAGGCTGGCTTATGGGGATGGGAGCTTGGCCCCGCTGTGTTGCATCCTAGTGGCATATGAACAGGCGTTTTTGACTTGCTACTGGTTAGGAGCTCCAAGATGCTATCCACAGATCCACAGATGACATGCATTATATGTTATTTTTTGTACTTGGATGTGAGAAAGGTAATAATTTGAGTTTAGCTTTGTTACCTCATATCGCTTGCCTTGTCTTGTTTCTTAATAGGCTTTTATATTCTGTTCTTGTCATCACTTGCTGTGACCAAATCCAATTTCCACAGAAAAGCTTTGTGAAGAATGAAACAAGTTGGCTTCTGGAGATAGAGTCATTAACAGGGAAGCATCAGGCCAGGTTGTTATTAATGGTTGTCTGTAAAATAAATCATAGGCTTATTGACTTTGCAGACCACAACAGACTGGAAGAGGACTCAGTGCTTTGGAGGACACAGCCTGATCTTGTCAAACTGGAGAAATTGTCTAGGGACAGCAGCTCTGCAGGGACAAGTGTGAGCTCCCCCCCCTACACATAAATAAGCAGCTGCATGAGAGAAAATGCCTGCCTTAGCATCGCTCTGTGGAGGAGGATCTGAGGGTCACAATGGATCAAAGACTAAGCACGAGTCAGCAGTGGGAGGTCATCTCCATGGCAAGATATATGAACCAAATTACAGTCTGAAAGACAAATGCAGTGACTTCTGTTTTCAAGGCCTGCGAATCCTCTGCATGGATGCCCTGTTCAGCTCTGAACTTCCAGAAGGATGTGGCCCAGTTGGACGGAGTTCAATGGAAAGCAACACAAATTGTCAGAGGTCTGGAAAGCATGACCTATGAGGAACGAGCATGAGAGCTGGGACCACATAACTGAGAGGTGGGAGATCTGGGCAAAGGGAGCCACGGCAAGAGCAGTTCAGCTGGTGGTCTGCAGATTTTATCTGCACTTGGGGTGGATGGAGGCCCTGATGGGAACAACACGAGGGAACAGACTTGTTAGGAGCAGTGCAGTTATCATGGCAGACCCTATCTATTGCCAGTTCTCCCCACCCAGGACTCTGGGACACAAGGTGGCTCTGTAGCAGGAGGATTTTTGCTGAAGTGTGGCTTTCTGGCGAGCAATGGATGGACTGAAGTGGGAGGGAGGTGCCACTTCTCCCCCTTAGCCACCCACCATCGTGTCAGGCTCCTCATAAGCTCGCTGTGGGGACAGCTTTCCTGGGGTCTCGCCTGCCTTCTTGCTGTGGCCCCAACACTGCTGCACCTGGGGAGACCAAAGCCTCAGGTGCCACAAGGAGGGGAGGTGAAATTGGAGGTGATGAGCATTTGTGGGAGCTTTCCACCAACCAGCACATGGGTGAAGGCTGCTGCCAAAAGCATCATTACAAAGTGATTATCGCCTTTGTTATTTTCATGGTAAAATTAGGAAAAAAACTGAGAATATGAGAAAAAGCTGTTGGACAGCTGGGATCTAACTGTTTACCCAAACCATTGATGGAGAATGTTGGTAACCAAGATTGCATATCATTACAGCATGTGCTGTATTTATTAGATTAAGTATATTTTTAAAATAGCCATTAGATTACCTATTATTGCATGGGGTATGATTTACTCTGATCCTAAGCCTGACTGAATTTCCCAGCTCCTGTACCACTGGCCAGAAGAGTGGAAGTACTAAATAATGTCAAAGCTTTCTTAATACAAGCTGGACTAGCATTGCAGACAGGAAACCATTGGACATCAAATTCCTGCTGCCTGGGGAGTCCTTTTCCTGACCAGTAATGTGATCCTAGCAAAGGGTAAATATCCCCCAAGCAGCAGTGGAGAAAACAAACACAGACATAAATCCTGCCTCGCAGTGCCATGCAAGAAATAGCACACAGGCAATTTTGTAGGGATACTTGGCACTTCCCACCAGCTATAGCATTGTTTGCTGAGCTGAGCGAGCCTGTGTGGGCCTGCCTGCGGGCTGGCACAGGCCGGGGTTGGGTTGGGATTGGGAATCATGCACTCAGACTGGCAGCCAGCTCTTTTCTAAAGTAGGGGTGGGAGATAAAAGGACATTTTGGGGTCAAACAGGGGAAAAAGACAGTAGAAATAGTGCTTTCCTTGCGTTGAGTTTCTCTGCCAAGAGCTGCAATGATTATTTAAGAAACTGACTTGCTTGTGCATGATAAAAAACATTCACTTCTGAGCAATTTTTGTGAAAAGTCTCCCCACTTTGGGTCCCAGGTGGTGCAGCAGTGAAAACCTGATGCAGGAGCAGGGGCAGCAAGTTTCTGACACATTGGCAGCAGCCGGCAGCATCTGGCCAGCTCATCACCAATGCTGTCCTCTGTGGAGGTATTTTCTAGTTAGGATGGTGTGAGGTAAGTGCCAAGTAATAACGAGCCTCCTGGAAAACCCTGCTGCCTCCATCTGCAAGAGATTACTTGTACATTTTGGGAGGCTTGTTACAGACCCAGAGAGCTAATGGGGGAAAGCTGCTTCACATCTCGCAGGGCAGAACAAGGGGTCTGATAGGCCTTTGGCCATTGCAGGATAGTTGGCCACCCACAGCTACCTGCGCAGAAACTAGTTGTAGGACGTAAAAAAGGCAGGAGTAAAATAAGCCATTATCAAGAGCCATGAGGAGTGAAAAGGCTGTGGTTCCAACCTACCTGCCTGGTCCTGGAAACCAAAGGGAGCACTGTGGTTACTGCAGAGTGGGGTGGCTGGATGGTGTCTGTTCCTGGGGTAAGGTCTTTCTGCCTTCATGGCCTCCACCTACCCCACCTCCTCTGGCAGCAACTGGAGAACTGCTCTGCCCCAGGCCTGTCCCACCCTGGGACAACACATTCATTTCTTGAAAAAGTACAAGAACTAGGGATTATTATCAACAACTATAATAAACTCAAGGCTTATTATTGCAGCCTGCCTAGGAAGGATGCATCCAACACGTGGGGTAAGATTTCCAGAGCCAAGCTGTTTGATGTCTCAGAACAAACACCACAGCATTTGAAGCCTGGCTGCAGCCATGCTTGTCTTGTCTTTCTTTCCCATTTTTCCTTCTTTTTCCTATTCCTGACATGTTTAAAGATGGCATTTTTGGGGGACAGATATTTGAATTCTGTGTTATCTCCAAGTGAAGCTGAATGCCATGAAACAAGTGTATTTTTATATATGCCACACAGGGTATGCTATGCTTATCCCTGAAGGCTCAGACTTTCCTCTGCCATCCCACGGGGAGCTGCCCTGTGGCCATCCTGAGCTGGTCTCAGCCAGTTATTACTCACCTCATGGGTGAGGTGCTCTGAGGCTCTGCGGAGCCTCTTCAGCCACTGTCTTCCCTGAGGTCTGTCTGATTCCAGGAGCACTGACAGCTCTGTAGTGGCAGACATGCTCTGCCTGCTGCGAAAACATTCTCCTCCATGGATAAATCCTGGTGCTGTGCACAAATTGTCTCAGGCAGCAGGTGAAAACAGAGAGGAGAGGCAGCACTTACACCAGAGGTAACTGCACCAGGTACATTTTCCAATTTTTCTCTCTCTGGCACTCCTATAGCACCCTCCCCAAGCACTTTCCCTGTCTGAAGGACTTCAAACTGAAGATGACTCACCACATGGTTTCAATAAAGATCCACAAAGCAGTCTGCTTCCTGCATATTTCCTTCTCACCCAGGCTATAAACCTGAGGTCCTGGATCTCTCACGGTGGCCTTACCCCCTTACAGCAGCTCATTGTCCCCGGGCTCCAGCAGTACATTAATTGCTTGCAGCAACAGAGAAATCACAACAGCTCCAAGCAGTATGGGAGGGGAGAGCCCACACTCGATTTTCATTAATTTATGCATTACAGCTTCCCTTTGTCTGAGGAGCTTTTCACTAATAGATCCCTCATTGGCAGGAGCCAAGGTCTAATTACATGATAAAATTGTGCAGATGCGGCCATAGAAAAGACTCTCACTGATAATAGAGTATTTTTCCACTGTGGCTTGTCCCAGTCTGGGGAGAAAAACAAACTGTATTCCTTCTTTTGGTTTGCATATCTGCACCTCATGTAGCCATAAGGTTAAGATGAAGACCTCAGCCTCACTGGTGAAGCTATTATGGCCAAGCCATTTGGTCGAGAAACTCAAGGGCTTTGTTCTTCTCTGTCTTGCCATGGGTGAAGAAGGGACAAAAAGAGAAAAGCACTGAAGAAATTCCCCAAAGTGCGTGCTACTCAACTGAAGTGTGCAGATACCATTTGTAATGTTAGAAGAACCTCAAAGACCAGGTGCAATCCTACTCCAGGGAGCAGGGTACATAGTAAAGATGGAGAGAATAGAGCATTTGAGGAATGACAGCTGGGGCATTCGTGTGGGAAGTTAAGAGTGTTCATGTCTTCCTGGATAGGGTTGCCCTATTTTTTTGTAAGGGATTTTCTGGAGAAATATCCATAATTTTCTAATAAATGGATCAAAAAAAAAAAAAATCCACATTCCAGCTGCATAAAATTACTGAAATACTGGACATGCAGGGGGATATCCTGGTATGAGATAGTTTTTGGCATAAGATCTCAGAAGCCGTGACTTGCTGGTGTTGCTATAGATGGTGATACCCGTGGAAAATCTTGCCTTGGATTTTCAGATGGGGTTAATGACATGTGGGTAGCTGGAAGAAGACACTGCTGGAGGGGAAGAAGCCTTTTACCTTCTGTGTAAATCCATTGATAAGCGGTAGTGGTGATTCCCC
This sequence comes from Oxyura jamaicensis, assembly GCF_011077185.1. NCBI lineage: Eukaryota > Metazoa > Chordata > Aves > Anseriformes > Anatidae > Oxyura > Oxyura jamaicensis. The sequence continues at coordinate 188,382,303 of NC_048893.1, forward strand.
TGGCTGCCCCAAGAACCTCCCCATTAGGTACATGGAGGACAAGAAAAGAGTGCTCTCGAGCAGCAGGGGCTAAAAGGAGATCCCTTCTCTGCCACTGGGCAAACCTGGGACTTTGTGTTGAGCAACAGGAGAAGCAGGAAGGAGGACTCTAGGACCAGGTGGTCCACTGAGTTTAAGGGCAAGAGAAAGGTGGGGAGGAATGTCTGCCATTAGCAGCCTCCAGACCCTAACCGTTTGTGCTGAAATTTTCCATTTGCAGTTGCAGTGCCTGATTCAATGCAAAAGTTTCTCCAGAAAGTTTTCTGGAGGGGTGGTAATGAGGCTTGAGGGAGATGAACACAGGAAAGTTCATACTAAAAATGGCAACTTACTTCTCCTACAACAGCAATCCCCGCTCAGATGATGGAGGTCAATACAGTGCATTTGCAAATTTCAATTCTACTGATGCCACTGATTATTGCTTGAGGGGTTTAGCTGCTTCTTAAAATTACTTAGAAAATTACACTCTAAGAGGTAGAAAGGAAACTCAAGAACTAGTATACTATGAGTAATCAATTATTCATTTAATTCAGTGTTTTGATGTGATTAATTTAATATTGAAGACAAAGAAGACTTGGCAGAGTGATGCAGGAAGATATTTTTGAAGGGACCAAGGATGGTAAGGCTGGGACACAACGACCCAGTGCAAAAGGGTCTGGTACACTGGAGTTTTAGCTGAGTGCCAAAAAAAAGGAGGAAGCACAGAATGGCAAATAGATGAGAAAGTGACATTTTCCACTGCCCTTGGTTGTTCTGTGTTCTCTAAACCAAGGCATTCACTTCCCCGCGGCCCCCGGCCCCCGAAATAAGAAACCAAGCAAGAATCCAAAACAGTAGCTGATGGGCCAGGTGTGTTTGCTCAGGCAGGGTCACGCAGTGGCAGCTGAGGACACCCAGACCTGCTCTTGGCTGCAGCCTGCATGAACCTAAAGGAGTGAAGAGAGACTATGAGAAAGGGCTGGGACATAGAGGTGATGCCATAGAAAGGAAAAAGGTGTCTGCTTTCTTCTCTCTCCCTGCTGTTCCCCAGACCTTTTCACCATCATCTATATGGCAGCTCCTGCATGGTGGCAGGGACCCACAGACCAGCATGCAGGCACTCCCCCGTCTCCCCCTTGTCCTTGCACTGAACAGGAGGGTCTCCCCCATGTCCAACGAGGGGTGGGCTGTGGGGGAATAAATGGAGACAGCACCATCAAAGTTTCAAGGATATATGAAGAGCAGGATGACTGGCAAGTGCACACAGGCAGACTGTTTCAGATTAGAGCAGTGAGATAACTAGGCAGAGATTGGCACCCCAACAAGGAGTCTTTCCTGAGAAGAAACTCTTGGGGATTACTGAAAATCTGCATGTGGCAGCAAATGGGAAGAGTTAAGTGGTCTTCCTGTAGAGCTGCCGAAGGAGACCTGCTGTGGGCAAGTCCCTGTTTAAATCAACAGTTCACCATTAATGATTCCTCGACAGCTAGAGGATTAGATTTTGGAGGGGGAACTAAACAATCTTGCATTTGCTAGAGCATTTAATCCTTTACAAAACATGCATATAACTTTAAAAAAGCATACAAAGACAAGATGTCAGGCACATGCACCTAACCCCTCTGTGACAGAATCTCAGGGCAGGTGATTTTCAGTCATATCTAAATGGAAATTTTAACTCTTTTCAGAGACTGGCAGTCCCCATCGGTGTGGGATACCCCACTGCTCGCAGTGACTCCAGAGCAGAGGGGATTTGGAAGCTTGTGCCTGTAGGCTTCATCCAGGAGGAGAGTGATATAAACCACCACTGGGTGAGTGCAACCTGTAGTAGGTAGGGATGTGGGTATGTGGCTTCTTAAAAAATAAAAATAAATTTTAAAAATCATCTGAGACTTACAGAAGCAGTAGAGGAGTCAGGAGGCTGTGGAGGAGGGGAAGAACAGGTGTCCTGACCAGGTTGCCTAATGATTTTCATTGTAGTTTTGCCAAATCATAAAGGCTTGTGGTGAAACTTCTTGTGTTGTATTCTTTTCTGTAGAATTTCAGGCTCAGATGTTTCTGAAAAGGAAGCTAGGGAAAAATACATAATTTTGTTTTGTTTTAAGAAGTCAACATTTCAATGACACGTAGTGCTGGCTCAGTGCAAAGTTTGACAGACTATCCATCATCTGTATTCCCTCTCCACATCTCACCTTCACCTTCCCTAATTAGTGTGAACATTAAATGTAAGCAAAAAAAAAAAAAATAAATGCATTTTGCACTCATTCAAGTGAGTCTCAGCAGCAACTGCACTAAATGGACTCGTTATTCCATCCCAACAGGTATACTTCAACCCTGAGCTGAGAAGGGTTATGGCTACAGCAGCAGCAGCTGTGGCCCCATGCTCACCCTCGCCTGCCTTGGTGCTGGGCAGGAAGCAGAGGTGCAGCCCTCCCTTTTCCCGAGGCACTACCTGGGTTGTACACAGAGCCAGAAGTTCCCAAATCAAACACAGCAGAACCAGAAACCAGATATGGAGAGAGGAAAAAATAGGCAGAAATGTTCTGGCACTGGAAGTTGCTGTTGAGGTAAGGTAAAGATGTGATGGGTTGCTGATGAGGTGGGGGGTGAGGTGGTTTTCCTAAGATCCAAGTTTTCTTGATGTACAATATGTCTTTCACAGCACTTCTTCTTCCCTCCCTAGTAATCCTCCCAGGGGCTGGCTGCAAATGAGCGCCCCTGATTAGGAGACTTTTGGGAGAGAAGCTTCCTCCTGTGGCCAAAAACTTTGCTCCTACTGTGCCAGCTGATGTCACCTTCTCCAGGTGGGCTTGCACATGGCTAGGAGAGGAGGTGGGAGAGGGTCCTGTGGCTGCCAGAGCTCTGCAGCCAGGTGAAATGGCCCCCACATCTTCTCCCTGTAGCTGTGCAGGCCTCCCCTTGATTCTCTCCATGTTAATGGTCAGCACCTAGGTGCGAGGTGCCACCCATACTCACTGTGACCCCTTTGGGACTTTCCTACTGCCTGCAGCTTCTCTCTTCCTGTCCATTCTAAGGCTTTGGACAAAGGACAAAGCAGGACTTGTTAGTTCAGAGCCTTCCACATTGTGTGAGACAAGAAAACCCTCAAGAAAAGCTGTGAGATCCAGGCCTCTGTGGTTCTCATTGTTTGGTGACAAGAACTGAAGCAGTGTCAGGATCAGAGCTGCCTCACAACTCAGTGGCCTGCTAATTGAAGGGCTGAGCTTTTAAGGTGTTGCAGGCTATCTGCAGTACAGCAAAGCCCTTTAGCACGTGGTGAACTTTAAGGATGTAAATGAAATCCAGAAGATTAATCCTGTGCTTAAAAGCTTTGCTGGATCAATATACCTTGCAGTATCAATTCCAGAGGTGTGTGGCTAACTACAGATGGCAGGTTCTGTTTCACAGTAAATTCTCTGGACCAGCATGATGGCCTGTGAAGAGCTCTTGGGAGAGAGAAGACTTTGGCTTGAGCTGTCCGATTAGTGCACATGCTCAGGCTGCAGCAGCCAGTGGTAATTCCCCATGGTATGTGGTGACCATCAAGTACTTCTGCTGTGCTTCAGGGAGGAAAGGGAATGTAATTCCACATATATGTTTCCTGTAAAAAGATGGGCTTTCTCCTGTGAATCTTCATCCTAAAGTGATGGGTTCAAAACACTTTGTCAACACCTGTGGTACAGTGGAGACTGTCCCATTGCCTGATTCTGGGCAGAGTGCAATCTCCAATTTTTTGAGCATGCAGCTCAGAGTAGTGACTAAAGTATTTTCAGTCAACACCTGAGCCAACTTAGGTGACACAAGTATTTGCTATAAGTAAACGTCTTCACAAATATTAAACACTTTTAGACATCTAGATGTTGAGGACATGTCCTCTTCCTTCTTTTCATTCTCCTCTTCAGGATCTGCTAATAAAGTCCCTTTTTAAAAATGAAGATATGCTTTGAATGATCTGGTATTTATCAAAATAATCTAAAAATATTCCACTTTCTTTTCAGGGCTTGGTACATAGTTTCTTTCTTCCCTTTCCTTCCTCCCTCCCTTACCCTGAGCAGACCTCAGCCTGCTCTGTTTGGCCTGGTGTAACCGAGCTAGCGCACACAGCCACCCAGCCACAGCACGTGCTGCCTTTTTCCATGGGGCAGATAAAGGGCTAGGAAAGGAACTGGGGACAATGGCTGATGTCCAACAGTTGTAATGTGGGGAAGGTGAAGTCAGTGACATGCAGTTGCCTGCTCCCAGCTCTCTGTTTCACTGTGGCTGCAGGGACACTGGGATTAAAGTGCTCGGGGATTATTTCCTTGCTGACAGTGCTGTTAGCACCAGACAGTTTTCCATGGCCAAGCAGTGAGGGCCAGCTTGCCTCCTGATCAACCTGTGTCTCAATGTAGAATATTCTGTAGCTGGTGGCAGCCTGTCCCCACCAAGGGAACCACTGGGCTTACTGGAGAAGAAAGCATGCAGGGTGCATGCAGTGCACGCAGTCAGGGGAGCAGGACCCTGACACGGAGCATCCCCTGAAAGGAGGAACTTTGGCCACATGAGATGCCACACAGCACTGCTCTTCAGGGGACTGAGCAGCCTTGTGGCTGAGGTTCTGGCCAACCCTGAGAACTATTCCCAATCACAGATGCGTTTTCAGAATAAGTTGCTGGAGTTTTCTTATGTGAAATGATCTTTAGCTGAGGAGGTAGTGATAGATCTGCAGTGGGTGTAAATTGATGTTTGGTCTCTGGCTGTCAGTAAAGCTGCACTACAGGAGGGTCTGGCTCTTTTATTTTTGTTAATTAGCAATTTGAATCAATGGTAAAAAATGTCAAAAGACTAATCCAATTGTAGAAACATATATTGAGCCATGTTCCATGGGAGACTCTTCTGAGTCTGGAATCATTCAATATTTTTATTAATGACTTGCATGGTAGAATAGAGAGTTTGCTTATTAAATTTGATTAAATTTAATTTATTAAATTTATAGATGGCACCAACCTGGGAGATGCTGACTCCACTAAAAGATGGGGATAGAATTCAAAACAAGCACGGGTACAAAGTATTACACTGATATGAGAGCAGCCACCTTCAGAGAGAGAATGACTGGTGAGACAGCATTTCTACAGGGCACGAAATGCTGATTCCACCCTTGCTGTCTAACCAGGCATTTTACCTAAGCAGCCAAGTAGAAAGTTTCCTCCTTTCCACTACCATGCAGCAATGGCAAGGTCTAAGAAAATGTTGTTCAAAATTGGTATTACCATCTGGGTAGAGTACAGAAGAGATCAGCTAAACTGATGAGAGTCTGAAAAATTATGAGAAAAGACAATGTATGTGGGATAACTGAAGAAATTGAGCCTTAGTCTAGGGAAGAGATGACAGTGGGAAACACAGAGTATGTCTCAAACAGCAACATCAAAATAACCTTGTGCACTTGCAGCTGAATAAATAAGTCACCACTGGGAATGATTAGCTCATCCACTTCAAGTCTTTTGCTTCTCCATTGTACCCTCATCTGTACTTTCTTCCCACATTTCTGTTCCAGTGTTTCTGCTGTGACAGATATGCTTTGCCATGAACAAATCTAGGCCCAAAAGTCTAGGTTTGCTAGATTTCTTCATTCATTTGATGATGGATTGTACAACCCTTCGTATTATCACAGGCCTGGGCTGTCTACTTGCTGTCTTGTTACAACTGCTAGTAATATGTGCACTCACTGAGAGCTGGCTGAAGGGTTAGGAAGGAAGAAATCAAAACTGGATAACACCTCAACTCAAATGAGTTGTAAGAACTGGAAGGATTATGAGGGGAGATGGGAGGGAGACTGATTCTGATTCTGGCCCTGAACACAGCCTTGAGGAAAAGGAGTGGATGTCTCAGTGCAAAGAGTGTAAGCAACCATGAGATATGAGCAAAACAATTTATTGGTTACTGGCCATGGTCTCTGCTTTCTATCTGCAGAACGGCTTTCTTTCGAGATCTCAATGACAAGTGGACCCTTTTTTTGTTTTCATTCCTTGTGTGGGCATGACAGACAGCAAGTAAAACTGAAATTAATCTAGTATGAAGGAAAAGGGCAAGGAGCCTCTAAACAGGAAACAAACAAACAAACAAAAAAACACTGTAGTCCTAAATTTCAGCTGACATAAGAACTGTTCCAACAGTAAGGACAGCTGAGCACTATATTGTCTTGTTTAAGGGATCTGATGTGTTTATCATTGGAAGTTTTAAGCACAGGTTGAACAAACATCCTTCACTCTTCAGGAACACTTAGGTGTGGACTGGTCCTGCCCTAGGTCTGCAGGCATGGACTACATGCCTTGTTACATTTCTTCAGGTTCTCTTGTCTTTCAGGTTCATTAATGGAGTTGATTGCTCTGTGGCACCTTCTGCCAAAAATAAGAGGCAGTAATGATGTGCTGGTTCTCAAACAGGAATTGAGAATCAAAAGAAACTGAGGGCATCCACTATGTAAAAATTACGTATTCTTTTGAACGTCTTAAAATGATATTAGTTATTATAAATCAAAGTTACAGTGAGGAAATAAAGGATAAGGGTATATGAACAAGACAAGTGTAATTCATATATGAAGGAAAGTTAGTTCTACTGATAATATAGAAATAAGAAATGTGAGAAACTGTAAAGATTCTAATTTCTGTGTTAAAAAGTACTAATGGGTGCTCAGCCTAGTAAATTGGATAACTGAATTGTCTAAGTTTCTGAGGAAAATTTATTTATGAAAGCTGGGGGCCATGGACAGATGGGAAACTGCCTGAAACAAGTTCACAAGAGGAGCACCACCTCAGAGTGAAGTTCTTTGTTATATCCCATTACTGATGCAAAACTATCAACTCCTACATCTGAGAAATAGCTATATTTAGCCTGTTGTTCACTGTAAAGCTTTATGTGCTCTTATGTCTAGAAGATCCTCTCTTGTCTCATTTTTGAAGTCTCTTGCTTGCATTTTTTCCTGCTATTTTTTTTTAGTGTTCTCTTAAACATTTGCATACACTAGTTCAGCACTACTCTTTTTAGCCTACTAAAGCCTAAAACCAGACTGAGGTTATAAGACCTTTTTTTTTGACCTTTTATTTTTATTTTTATTTATTTTTTAATTCCACAGTTCCACAGACAGGAAGGAATTACTTGCTTGCATCTGACTGGCTGATTTGAGTTATGGACACCAGTGTGCATTGCTCATCATTTGTTTCTCTCTCTTAGCAAACCACCATGGCAGGCCCCACCCTGCTCCTGGAAACTTCTAGTGTGAGCTGGATCTTGCAAAAAAGGTAGCAAATGTGCCCAAGATAAGGAGTAACATGCATGGCTGAGAGTTATGATGCAATGCTCATTTCTACTTCTAAGTCATGCTGCTAAAAGAATCCTCCAACTTTTTCTAGGTGAGTATATTTAATCTTTTACAGGGAATTCTACCAAGGACATAGTAGAGGATGTGATAGAAACAGAATTTCCCTGCCTGACAGAGAAGTAAGATTAATGGCTGGGTTTTAAAAATGTATAGTTTTAGAGAATTAAAAATCAGAAAGGAATCAATCACTTCACACATGGTGCCCCAGGTTACAGGGTGGTTTCATTGGCCATGAATGGGGAAAATAATACTTCCCAAGCCCCAGAGTGACAGTGCTAGTCCAGGGCTTGAGCTTTCTTAGGGGCCTCTGAGGTATGTGTAACAGTCATTTCTGATGGCTCCCCATTCACACCATGGGCTTCTGGTGCCCTGGGACCCTTTCTTCTGTTTCTGGCAAGAAACAAGCATCTCCTGATGGGAGCAGAGTCTGCGAGGGGGTGCTGTGGGTCCTGGCAGGCTGTGGGTCTGCAGCACTGTTGCTGGAGGTAAAGTGGCCGTGGGACATGGTTTGGGGCAAGCAAAAGAGAAACAGATGTGGGGATCTTGCTTTTTCTTTGTGGTGTTACCACCGGCTCCCAGCTGTTTCTTTCTGAGTCCTCCTGCTCCTTTCTGTTCTTGTGCAGCCAAGAGCAGGTCTGGGTGTCCCTGGCTGCCACTGTGTGACCCTGCCTGAGCAAACACACCTGGCTAGCCAGCCATGGTTGCATGGTCCCTGGGAGGAAAAACACCTGCCCTCTGGGCTTTGATACCCCCCTTGGAGAAGCAAGATGAAAGCCCTGGTTTAAGAAGGAAACCAGGCTGTGCCTTCACCACTTGTAGTGTTTTTTTGGTGCCTTGCACCAGAAGGCTTGTCTAGATTCCCATCATCTCTGTGTAGATATTGTCATCTACGCAGAAGCATGGACAAGCAGAACGAGGGTAAGGACTGAAGGCTGGGAAAGGCAACATCACCTCTAAATGGGACAGGAACAGAGGGAGCAGAACAGAGCAGAGATTGAAGGAGAAGTCTAGAAGAGTGAAAATCTTTGTTTTCTAATAATTCAAGGTTTGGTACCCTATCCTTCTGTAAAATCCTGAGCCTCAGGATACATTCCTCAAAATCTATTCTCCTCTTTGCCTCTTGAACAGAGAAGCAGCTCCTGCCAAGCCTGGCTGAGGGCCCCAGAGAGCACTGGTTATCGATGTGTGAAGAGAGCCTTTCAACACCAGGGCTTCAAATTCACCTCCCCCTGCATTGTGTCATCCTCAAAGACTGTGCTCTCAAGTTCGGTATCACCTTTCTGGAAAAACTGCCTTACACCTCCACTGCTGGTGGCACTTATTTTGTAGTCTCCCTGAGAAGCAATGTGGGCATCCCAGCATGTCTGACTTAAGTTTGTCACAAAGCACTTTTTTATTTTTATTTTTATTTTTTTTTTTTTAAATTGAGATAAAAGTACTAGTGGAAAAAAAATGCATTGAAACCATAAATAACCTACATATATATCTATATAACCTAACATATATATCTAGCTTACCAGGAACCCAGTTCAACAGAGGGTGCTGGGGGACACAGAACGTGAGTTTACTTACACTTTGTTCCAGATCAGGTCCCCTGTGTTACCTCATATAGTTTCTTGCCAGACATCCAGAAATAAACAAAATGGTTATGATAGTTTCACTCAAGAGGTTTCAGTCAAAATGGTTATGACTTGGTTTCATTCAAAAAGGCAAATATCCCTGTGGCCAGCTCTCTACTTAGCCAGCAGTGGGAATCAACACTAAACCTCTGCCAAGCACCACAGGCACAGAAAAGACAATGTAGGACTTGCTATAGCCCATCAGTGATAGAGAGTGCCTCTTCATACACAGCATCTGCTGACTGTCAGACTCTCCATGCTCCCAGGAGAGCTCCTCACCTTCTAGAAGCAGGCCAGTAGTGCTGTACCACTGCCAGGGCAGGAGCTATTGTTCCTACAGTGTTTGTTGATAGACCGATGGGGAAGCCCAGGCTGACTTGGCAGGGTATAAATTCCACTGTCCGTCTACCAGCCCTCCTTCAGCAGATGCAGACTGGAAGAGATGAAGCTCCTCATGCCAGCGACCCTCATCCTAATCTTCTCTTTCTGCACCCTGGGTGCAGTGGCACGTGAATACACCTCTGTCATCACTGTGCCCAATGGAGGCCACTGGGGCAACTGGGGCAGCCGGCAGTTCTGCCGCTACGGTTACGCCAAGGGATTTGCACTGAAGGTAAAACTCTCCCTATTTTCCACCGTCTCACTCCCAAATCTGAGTTTTTAGGAAAATTTATCCTAGAAAATATAGCCACCATAATTAGTCCAGCAAATATATGCATATATATTTATTACTATTATTTTATTCTTTAGGTTTCATATTAGATACAGCAAAAAACAAGCCTACCACCAGGATTGTTTTGTTGTCAAATTAGATAGAGGTGTGCCAACAGATTTGTGGTCTGCATGTGGCTGATGTTGCTGGAGGAAGCCACGTCTGTGCCAAAAATCAGGAGTCAGGGAGAGTGGCAGACTTTCCCAGCATGTCTCCTGGGATGAAGTCTCTGCCTTAATTGTTGGGTCAGAAAGAGTTAAAAAACACAAAGAAAAACATATAGGTACATAACTGTTTCCTGGTGTAACGTGCTTCCTACATGTTTCCCAAGATATTTTATTTTCCTTCATGATTCCAAAGATGTTTTATCTTTTTCAGCACAGAAAGGAGTTGGGACTGTTTAAGACATAAAGGACATAAGGACTGTCCAGATTAGGACTTAAAGGATGTTTCCTGGGCCTTCTCCACCTTGCCTCAGTCCTTGTGTGTCTTCTACTGCAGGTAGAGCCCTCGCAGTTTGGAAATGACGACACAGCTCTGAACGGCATTCGGCTGCGTTGCCAGGATGACTCAGTCATCGAGTCCTTGGTGGGGAAGTAAGTAGCACGGGTTTCTCCCTCGTTTGTCAGCACCAGCTCACAAAGCTTCCACACGCATCACCATTTGCAGGGGTCTCTTCTCTGACTTGCTTTGTCTACACAGAGCTGGAATATAAAGTAAACTGAAACAGGTGGCTGGGATTTTTGTACATCCATTTTTAGGGTGGTTAAATTTGGGTACTTCACATTACTGCCTTCTGTTTGCTCTTGAAATTTCTGCAGAGCGCTATGCACAAGTGAATTGCAGTGCCTGGGCTAGAGTCCCTCTTGGAAATCTGCAGCATGTGGGGCAAATGTGAGGAAAGGGATTTTTAACCATATAAACCTCTTTGGATGAAGTCCTGGCCATGCCGAAGTGAACAGCACTGCACCTCGGGATGGCAGAGAGCATGCTCTCACTGCTGCCTAATGGGTGGTTATGAGACAGGCCAGGGATTTATCACAAAACACACTGTCTTTAGGGTTTCCACCAGAACTGTATCTATCCAATCTGGGATTTTCTGGTATTATTCTGATGAGATACCAATAAAGAGAGAAGTACATCCTTGGAAGAGAGGGAAACAAAGAAGGACAAAGTAAGGGACTACAGACTGCAGCAGGACATAGTGCTGGTAACAGGGAGCCGTTAAGCTCAAGAGCAGCATGGTAAGGAGAAGGGGCACTTCCCAGGGGATTTCAGAGCTCAGACATTCCTTTGTCTGCTTTTTTGGCAGGTGGGGTACCTGGACCAAATTCCAAGGTTGTCCGAGAGGCTACTTGGTCTCCTTTTCACTGAGAACAGAGAAGTCTCAAGGAGGAGGTGATGACACAGCTGCTAACAACATCCGGTTCAGATGCTCAGATACGGCTGTGCTACTAGGTGATGGGCTGTCATGGGGAAGATTTGGCCCATGGAGTAAAAGCTGCAAAATATGTGGTCTCCAGACAAAGGTAGAGCCTCCACAAGGGCTTCAGGATGATACAGCACTCAATAATGTGAAGTTTTTCTGCTGTAAGTGAGCACTTGCCTCATCTTCATCACTGTTCCACTCATCTCACATCCCACATCAAATGAAACATCATCAAAGCTTGGCTCTAACTTTATACTGGGAAATGCCTGTGACTTTTTGACTAAAAATACAATTCATGATCATGGGTTGCCTCCATACCTGCAGGGAATGGGTGAGAGACAGAACCATGAAGGAAGCAGCAAGGAAGGACAAAGGAAGGTCCAGTCCAAGCAGAGAATGAGATGGAGGGGAGAGACTCAGTGACTTAGCTTCTTGTTGATTAGCTTCTTGTACCTTTTTTTCTCTTGTGGCTTAGTTTATGCTTGTGTCTTGCCATACCACCTTAGGTGAAGATTACATGATGCCTTAGATAGTGATGCCTTTTGTAGCTACCACTACTTGAGCAATTACCCAAGTGCTTTGTATTTAATACAATCATCACATCACGTAACCACTAGTGTATCACTGTTAAAACACACAGTCTCTGAAAATTGCTTAGAAGCAAGGAATAGATTTCTCAGCTTCTCTTGCTCTGACTAGTGAGTTTCCTTCAGGTTTGCTCTGCCTGTTTGTCCCTTTGTTTGAAACAACATTTAACATCTTGACATGACAGACAGAGAAGAATGGGTAATAGCTTGGGTCAGCTTGAGGTTTCTGACCAAAGACAAAAAGACCAATGTGAGCTAAACTGGGGAAATGGAAATATGGGTGGGTTCATGAGCAGCATCAAATATTTGTCTTTAATTGCGCCAGGAGCTGTAGACACTTTTTACAAGTATTCTTTTAGCTCATACCTGAGATCCTGCCTTAGGGAATGTGGTTAGAAGGTGTACTTACACTGAGCATTCACATTAGTGTGGTTATAGTGCCAGCTGCGTAGGTTGTAGCTCCCTAAGCCTCTCTTGTTGATGCTTTGGAGTGTGTTCCACTGGCTCATCTAGCTGTTTCTATCCAGTTCACATCCTGTGCCCAGCACATACACAACAGCATTTGTCACTAGCTCTTCACCCAGGCTAAATTTTCTTCCTGTCACATCAAAATACACTCAAATAATAACTGTATTTTCTTTTAAAAGTAGTGGAATATAGCAGATTAAAGAACAGAACAAGGCTAATATTTACTTTGGTTGAAAGAGTTTTGATAACAAAATCAGGGGGCTAGTCTTGAGCAGATCACTGGTCTGCCTAACTCTCTGTACTGTCTCTGGTTGCAGTGCTCCATATCTAATGGCTGTTGCAATAAAAAGTTTCTCTGTCTCATGGAAGTGATGTGCATGAATTTTATTGGTGAAAACAACAGCAATCACAGCACACTCATTGGAGGTTTGTTGTTTGGTAATGTTTTCCATTGCTGGCCTTTGGAGCCTATAGGAATTTTTCATGGTGTTAGTGTCATTTTGCTGCCCAGTTCCCATTTTTGGCAACTCAGGATTTTTCCAAGTCGTGGGTGACAAATGGAGAAGCCAGCCATACAGAATTCAGGCTTGATCAAATCTGCAGCAATGAGACATGTTTCTCTTGGCTCTGTCTGTACTGTACAACGTGTTGGTTCCCATCATCTGCTTCCTGAGGGACTGCTGGAGTAAATGAGTAGATCTCCACTGCCATCATTCAAAGTTACTTCAGCTGAAGCACCTCCCAAAGCCTCAGTGGTACAGCAATAAATCTTTAATGGTTTTCTGGATTTTAATTTCATTAAAAAAAAAAAAAAAAGCCAGCACCTTTCCAGTCTGACTCTCTGGTTCAAATTTGCATAGCTCTGATTTACTTAATCGGAGGATCCAATTTATTTCTTAACCTCTTAAGATGTTTTTTATAACTTGATATTTTCTAGGTGATCCCTTAACTGCTTTCTGTCCTCCACTTGACTGAAGACATTTTAAGCACACAATTCTTTTTTTTAGCTAAATGCTTATTTTGCAAAACCAGTCCAGTCAGCATTTGAAATACATTTGAAATACTAGGGATTCATAGCTTCAAGGCAACATTTTCTAAGTTCTGTCTCCATTTGGGATTTGCTTAAAAAACTTTTATTTGTCATATATTTAGCTCTCTATAAACATTCAAATCCCTCATCTTTAGTACTTAGTAGCAAAAAAACAACCAAAGTAGCATTTTTTTTTTTTTTTTTTTTCTAGCAAGCTGAACCAAATTAAACTAAAACTAGATTCTGATGCTATTAGTTAGTGGGAGTTCTGGGTTGACTTGTCCCTTTATTTGAAAGCATAGCTTCCAAAATTACATTGTTTTCAAACTCCATGAATGGACATGCCTTAATTTGCTTCTACATGTTTGTCTTCCATTTCTTATGTGATAGGGAATGTTTCAAGTTGCAAACTGATAATCTGGTATAATTAATGAGGTGAGATTTGATGACATAAGAATAAAAATAATTGTACTCATCTAAACAAAACAGGCTTAATTCAGTGAAGAAATTGTGGTGACACTGATATTGACTTAGCCAATGATAGAATGTGTAGGAACAACATAGAACTGCACCAGGGGAGGTTCAGACTGGACATAAGGAAAAATTTATTTACTGTGAGGGTGGTCAGACACTGGAGCAGACTTCCTAGAAGGGTTGTGGATGCCCCATGCCTGTTGGTGTTCAAGAGACTTTTGGACAATGCTCTCATGCTTTAAACATGCTTTAATTGCCTGAAGTGGTCAGGGAGTTGGACTAGATGATCTTTGAAGGTCCCTTCTGAATGAACTATTCTGCTCTATGGCCTATATTTTCTTCCTGAATCTGAGGAATCCATTTGCTCAGGCAGTGGCAGTTCCATGCATTTCACAGAAGTCTTACAGGGCCAGCTACTTGTGTCCTTCCACCAGAGCAAGTAGGACAAGTAAAAATCGCCATGTATTTTATATTATGGTATCATGCTCAGCGTCACCAGTGAATGCAGCAACATGACATTTCAAGTGCTTTTTCTCAGCATGTGAGTAAGTTGTGTGTCTTGGAAAGTTATGCTTTGTGAATCCAAGTTCTGTGTGCAGCCAGTTTCCCAAATAAACAGTTAAGTGTGAGGAGAGAGGTTTGGTGGTTTCTCTCTTCCCCTGGTAGTTTTGGTTTCTGAAAGAGCTGGTTCTTGGAATGGCCATTAGAGCTGAGCTGAAGTGCCTGAACGAAGTAATTATTTTTATTTTAAATGATTTGTTCAAGAACTGGTGCCTGTTTTCTTATGTGTATGCATGTGCATATGTAGATAATTGAAACAACTTGAACTTCAGATTTCACATTTATTCTAAGGATGGTAGGCCAAGCTGGAAGGCTCTGAACATCTGTTTCTTCTCTGCAAAAGAATGATTCAGTTAAATTTTGAGGTTGTACTGGGGGAAGAATTATTCACACCACCAGCTAAACTGACCTTTTATGCTTCCCTATTATGTCTGATGTAATATGGCCTCATATTGGTGTGTGAATAGACACTCCAAATGAGAGCTGTTCCAAGAAATGTTTGGAAAACAGAGCACTACCTCCTCTTCATGTACTTTCTCATATATTTATCAGCAACTTCAAAAATCAAGTGGGGAGGCTTTTGTCATCTGAAAACTGGTGGAATGCTTTCAGCTAGACCTCCTCTGATGGTCCACTTTCATAACATAGATCATCTACACAAAAGATGGAGTGGGAATGCAATTTAGAAGCTCGAGCTGAGCAGGTCTCAGCTATTTATTGCACTAGTTCGAGAGGCATTTGGTTACAGGAATTACACTCTTTCAACAGAAATGAGGAACTAGGAGTGCACTTTGCTGATGCTGATGCAAAGTGCACTGGAACTGATGTGGCTGAAACCCTGCATAGCTGAAAACTGAGTAGCTACAGCTGCATGACTTTCAAAACTCATTCTGTGTCCCTGGCACATCTAGGAGCGAGGAGCATGTTGCCAAAGAACTGCCAGCCAGTTCCTGTGGGATGACAATGGGGCCAGTGGCCATACCAAGCACTAAGCAGGGATGATCTCCACTTCTAATTTAGGGACTTGAGTCTGAGTAGGTGTGGGAGGCATCTCCCACCTATCCATGCACATGTGGCACAGCTCCCAGGGAGACAAGCAGAAGCAGCAGGTCTGGAGCTTTCAAGAAGTGATTTCTAAAAGTCCTTTCTATTGAACAAGAATTAATAGTTATTTCCAGAACAAACCTGCTGTCAGTAGTGTTCATTTGATCCAAGCTTTGAAACTGCTGTTAGAAATTTGGTCTTGGAATCTTAGCCCTTATGGCAGCATTTTTCCCTCTGCATGAGGAAAATAAATATTCTTTCCATCACAGAGGTGTTCTGAAGCTTAAGTTATTAGATTTTGCAAGATACAGAGAAAACAGCTGAAGATGCATTAGCTGCATACAACTTTAGGTGCTATACAGGACAGAGATGTGCACCATGAAGCTCATGTTCTTTGTCCTGGTTACCTTTGCTAGCCCTTAAAGACAACCCTAATTAACTAACATGATCATCAGTGAGGAAACAATTGAAAACATTTGTTTTGGAATTTTCAGAGTGTAACTATTTGGAAATGTTGCTACAGAATGTGACCTCTGGAGAATGTTAATCTGTTCCTTCTGAAAAGAAAGACAGCAGGACCTTGCAGAAGACAGGATTCATGGAGGGTTGAATTCTGGCTTTCATCCTCCCCCACAGCACTGTGCCTTTGGGTATGCCTTGTGCTTCAAGATTGTATAACTGTGGTACTGTATTTCAACCCTAAGTTTTGGACTGAGAAGTTGCTGCATGGTTTGTACCCACCTGTTTTGTCTCCAACTCTGCAGAAATGGAGCCTATCCATGGCAGTACAGGTTCTAGCAAGTGATGTTAGAAACAGTTATCCCGGCAGAAAGAGGGGATAGAAGGTACCTCCCTGGCTTACTGAAAGCTGGGAGATTGAATGAGCCAAGATGTCCCAGGGAAAGTCCTGTCTGGCAGTTCAGAAACATAATTAACAGCAAGGTGGCAACACCAGATATATAAAAAATCATACTTCTCTTTAGCAGGTAAAGTAGAATCTTTCTTAGAGACTTTCTATTTTGGTCCAGGTTTCCTGCACTCTCAATGTCCCACCAAAACAAAACTTTGTAGACCTAAATCACCTCCTACTACCTTACAGCATAGACTGACTCTGTGTAGCTTGCTAAGGTTTAATGGCTGTTGCAACAATTCAACTACTTTGATGAAATTTGCCTGCACTAACAATTGGGCCTCTCCAGCAAAGAGTAACAGCTATTCTGTTCTGATCCCTCAAAAACAGTTCAACGACATCAATGCAGTATAGGTTGGTGCATTTCTCAATGGACATCACAATGTACACAAATGACCTCTCCAGCATCTCGTATAGGTGAGAAAACAAGTGAAGATGCTGCAATGTTGTAAGGATACTTGTATGACCTTAATTCATTCTGTGGAAAATAACAACATTTTCAGAGGGAACAGGATGGTATGCAAAGTTAAGCTTCTGCACAAGTCCTTGCAGGATGAAAAGACCTGAACAAGTCTGGGATATCCCCTCGATGTTTCTTCTGATCCAACCCCTATTTCTCAGAGGGTGGGGCAGGGGCATTCTGCATCTGTTTTGTGAATGACTTAGAAGTGCATTGACAATACTGTATGTTGATGGCTTTGTTAAAATCCATAAAGGGCTGCTCACACCCTAAAGGACAAGGTGTCTTCGTACTATCCAAAACTACTTTAACCCATGGCACTTTTCCTAAGTAGTAGGAGTAGGTTAAAAATTAACCTCCTGACATAATGTTGTATATAGAATGTCTTTCAGTCCTTGCTCTTCCCTCCAGTGATTTTTTTTTTCTTCATGTCAGCAAACTTTTAATGGTGAGATAACCATGAGGAACTAAAAAATATCTTTCCTTCTCAGCTTTTGCTGCTATTTTGCTTACCAAATACACCAAGCTTTATTATTTCTAGTTGATTGCAATGAAACCCACTGCATGGCTGGGAGTGCTATCAATGTGAAAACATGAAATATATTCCAAAAGTTGATTTGAACATCTTATTTTCCAAGGAGAAAGTGTGAAAATAAATTCCAATTCCTGCCAGTGTTTGTGTTTCACTGCAACAGCCATTTTTGTGTGCTCACTGGGAAGAACAGTGTCAAGGGGACAAAGCTCTTAATTTCAAAAGAGACTTTCATCTCAGGAAAAGTAGCAACTAAGTGAAGAAAATACCACTTCTGTCTCTAGGTGTTTGCAAACAAACAGCTAGGAGCACTTCAGTATTTTATGAAAAAACATAACCGTGTTTCTGCTATGGGGTCATATTGGAGTCAGTGAAGTTACACATGGATAAAATAGAGGATAAGTGAGAAAGACGTGAACTTAGGAAATCATTACCTCACGATCTACCTGATGAAAAACTTATTTTCAAGTCTAGCAAAATGACTGCAACTTTCCATGTGGGATTATAACACCTCTGCCACAATGCTAAGCAGTTATCCAGCAGTACCTGCTGACTCTCACTCCTATTAGAGGTGCGAGAAACCCACTGGTGTCCTGCTAGACTTTCAAACCCAGCTGGAAGTTTATCAGTGAGGTATCTCAGAGGTGGCTCACATTGAAGGAAACACAGTATCACACTCCTGCTTGTTAAACAGGCTTTTATATAACAGTTATGGTTTCCATAGAAACATAACTAAATCTTTCCTCCAGTATAATCCCAAAGGCTTTCACAGACCTGGAAAATATGCTGTAAGCAGTCAAATCATTTTTTATGCTGACACAAAGGATGCCACAGTTGTCACCCAGTGAAGTTTCTCATGGGGGCAAAATGAGTTTAAATCCCACATTGTGAAATTGCTTTGCAGCATTCAGACATTTTCTGGTATCCCACTTCTTTGCAAGCTCAGTTTTATAAACCTCTTAATGAAAACTTACAGAACTACGTAAGTTATAGATGGGAAAGACCTTATTATTCATTCATCTTCCTAAAGCACATTGGTGAGTGCAAAATAAGTAAGAACAGAAACAATACCCACAGTGATGATCTTTTTCCCAGGTCTGTCTTGTTTTCAGTAATGCATTTTTATGTTCTTCATGTCTAGGGTTTAGATGTTCCCCTTAATTGTTGGCCCTCCCATTATGTAACAGGGAGGGCATTCCACAAAATGATGGATTTATCAGGCAGAAATATTTCCTCTGCCCTTCAGTCTACAAAGTACCCTCGTGTTTAATTTCATCCAGATTTCTTAGCACTCTGTTCACTTTTCTAGGTCTTAATTGAGGATACTTACTCCTCTATGACAGAAACGGGGCTTATCTGTAATAACTCTTCCATAGCTTGTGGGCTTCTTTATGCTTTCAACTAAAATAGAGACAAACAGTAAGGTGGACCCTGACTATTAGATCTTCCTCATCTTCATTTTGACAGATTTTTATTTATTTATTTATTTTAAGTGGATGGATAATATGAAAGTCACAATTAAAATAGCTGAGTTTTTTGACTCTGTGTTCTGCCTGCTTGTTATTTCAGTGCTGAGGTGTGCTGGTTTCATGCCAACTGAACAGCCAACAGAAAGAAAACCAAAGATGCTCAAGGCTTTACTGTCTTTGTGCTTCCCCAGTTGGTTTGTAATGTCTGTGCTATCAGGGTATTTGGAGAGCTCTTTTATGTACTATTTCCCACCTATTTTCCTCCCCACTTAGTTTTTCTAATTCCCACTTTCCATCACTATAAAGCTAAAGAAAGTTCAGAAGACTTACACTGTCTGGGTAACTGAAAACTTTTTACACCATTTCTTTTAACCATTAGAGCCCCCCCAAAACTAGTGATCTCATCTGAAGAAATCTGAATTCATTCTGAGGGCAGCACTTGCTGAGTTACTGTTGCTAGATGCATTAAGAAGATTTTCTACATTTTGAAGCTGATTTAGCAAGGCCGTTTGTCTGAACTTTGAGATCCCGAGACATTTGTCACAAAGCCTTCCTGCTCTCCTTGTACTTCTCTATGTTTTTTATTGAGTTCCTGCAAATTTAGTGACTAATCGATCAAAAGAATATTTCAAATGCAGAGTTCATACCCAACAGAGTTTCATAGAAGGCCTGCAAACACATAAGACCAAAAAATGTTAAGCTTGATGCTATCTGTAACAAAAAGCATGTAGCAGCATTCCTCACTCAGGCAAATCAAACAAACAACAAAAAAACACTACTACAAAAAAGCGACATTACTGTGTAGGAGGGTGGGGTGCTGGCTCCTGCGGGGGCTCTCCATGGGCCGCAGCCTCCTCCAGGCCACATCCACCTGCTCCCCTGGGGGCTCCTCCACGGGCTGCAGCGTGGAGATCTGCTCCATGGGGGACCCATGGGCTGCAGGGGGACAGCCTGCTCCACCAGGGGCCTCTCCACGGGCCGCAGGGGAACTTGTGCTGCGTGCCTGGAGCACCTCCTGCCCTCCTGCTGCACTGCCCTTGGGGGCTGCTTCTCTCTCAGCTCTCACCCCTCTCCCCCAGCTGCTGTAGCACAGCAGATTTCCCCTTTCTTCAATCTGCTCTCCCAGAGGCCCAACCAGCATTGCTCATGGCTCAGCTCTGGCCAGCAGCAGGTCCCTTTTGGAGCTGTCTGGAGCTGGCTCTGATCTGATGTGGCTCTGCTCACAGAGGCCACCCCTGCAGCTCACCTGCTACCAAAACCTTGCCACGTAAACCCAAAATATCTGCCTGTCCTGCACACTACTCTCCTGGAGGGAGCAGCCTCTTTTTCTGCTACCTGGTGTGGATCATTGTATTGTTGCTGCTCTGGAAGTTTACTGCATTTTCAGCTTTGAGCAGGAGCAGTGCTTTGGCCATGTGCTCAGGCCTGCTAGAGGTCAATGGTCAGAAGATAGGAGCAAGTTTTACTTGAAATCAGTCTTTTTTATACATTGCATTGTGAAGAGCATTTAACCAAGATTATGACTGTTCTTTTCTGAATCTCCATAAGCAGACCTGCTACAGGGCTACAGCTGTCACTCTTATTTCCCCATAGCAGTGCCTAAAGAACACCCACTTTTGCCATGTAGGCATGGTGGATACAAGAGGAGCAATTAGGTATGTTAGGTACAATAAATGCCAGGTGATGTAGTTTTTTCACAGAGGCTGTGGTTCAAGTGGGTACAAAAGGGCAAGGAAGGAGAATGTGGGGACTTTAAAGAATGAGAGATTTGTATTACAATAAGAAACAGAAGTGTGAGCATGGTACTTACCTGAATAAAACCTCTTCTCCTCATTCAGTAAAAGTCTTACTTTTCTGTTTACAATAAGGACTCAAAATGGACTTCGAGGACCATGAAAATCTCAAAGGGTCTGTAACCTTTTATTTTAATGAATGAACTCTATCTGCAACCAAAAATGTCTTATTGTCGTAAAAAATGTTGCTTTTCTGCTTATCTGCACATATGGGATAAAAAGAAAGAAACAAACAAAAAACATATTTTACCTCAAATTTTCCTTGTTTTGCTTTCTTCTACTATGTCTTGCCTGAGGCTCTGTACTCTGTTCTCTTCTGCTTCTGAGACTGTGTATGTTGCTGTCTATGTATATTGCTACCTTGCAGGCATGTGTTATGTGTGATTACTGTTCCATTTCTTGCCAATATAAATACAACTCCTTCAATGTCTTTGTGATTTCTTATTCTGTATGTAAAACCAGAAGAACTAAGTGGACTTGATTTCTTTTGACTTGAAATTTAAAAAATACTTACAGTATTTTAAACAATAGTTTAAGCACCTCTAAAGCACATAAACTAACCTCAGTTCACTGCATGCAAAAATTTTGTAATAGCTGTCAGTAGATAATACATACCAATACCAATATAGAGGAGCTGGAAATACAATCCTGTGCATTCAGAAACTTTTTGCAATCTGAATGTAGCAGGTTATAAAAATTGCATGCAGAAGTAAGCATTTATTGGTGGAAAGACAGAGAGGCTCCTTAGAAGTAGCCAGACCAGAAATTCTTAGAAAATTTAGGGACCAAGCTGAGAGGAAGGGGGCCTTATCAAAGATCTGTACATAACTCTGCCTGCTATTTTTGCTCTATTCGAGAATGTGAGCAGAAAGAGCTGAAATTCTACAAAATTCAGACAAAACTGTTCTGATTCATCTAATTAGCACCATATAAATATCCTTTTTAATTTTTCCTCTGAAGTTTTAAATATATAATGCTGGTGCGATTCAGTTAAGCAATTGAGGGTTGGCTAAATGCAGATGTGTGAATAGTCCTGTCACTTTCAACACTTAAAATTAAACACGATCCAATGCTTTATTAGAATTGAGCTAAATTTGCTAGCTAAAATTATTTACTATAAATGACAGATATCTGAATTACACCACCTTCAGGTGGAGTATACCTGACTAGACACGGGCACCTGCAATGTTTGGTCCACACACTCATGAGTGGCAATGTCCTCTGGTCCTTATCTTCTGCTCCTGTTATAGGAACAGCATCTGAGATTTAGTAACAACCCAACCCTGTTCTTTCTTTGTTTTAAGGGGAAGATGCAGCTCTTCCAGCTTGGTGTTTAGGTGATGTATTCCAGTCAGACAGAGAGAAATCTCCTGAGGAGCTGGTTCAGGGCTGCTGACTGTGGATGAGCAGTCAGCACTGATGGGAACTGACTGCTTGGTCACAGCTCTCCAGACACTTGGAGAGCAATTGCTGTGTACGCCGCCCCTGCTGTGAAACAGGCAGTTTAGTCCACAGCGAGGAGCTGAGAGGGTTCAGTGCTGGGCACAGACCTCCCAGACTGTGTACAGCTCAGCTTCATGTGGGAGCATGGCATGGTTGTCAGCTCTCGTTGTGTTCCCGTGCGTGAACCTGCTGCCTTCCCAGCTGGGCAGAGGCCAGGCTGGCTGGCAGACTGGGGAACTGCAGTTGGACTGGGGACTTTGCTTCAATGCAGGGAAATCCCTCCCTGGTTAGCGATCTGTCTCCTGGGGGTAGCACGGTCTCTTGGGAGAAGGGCTGCTGGTCGGGGGGGGCCGGGGGGGGGGGGGGGGGGGGGGCAAGCAGTCCTCACTAGAGATGGCTTCCTTCAACCACAGTGAGAGCTGAGGCCTTGAGGAATGGCAGAAATCATCGAGAGAATTAGCCAGGCTTCAGAAGGGATCCAGACACAGTCTTGAAACTAAACCAGATGGAGAAGCAGCTGTTAGATGAGCCATTGTTTCATGTCTCCGTGCTTGTCTCAAAGTATAAGAGTTATTTCCTTAAACTTTATTTTTTATTTAAATGAACTAATTTAAATTGCAACTAAAGGCTCTTTGCTGTTAAGAGGCTCCAGGAAGACTGGTTTTTGGTACTGGTTTGCTCTGGCAAGGCCAGGGACCCCCAGGATTTGGTTAGGATTTTCCCAGGGCAGATCTATACTTCTCTGCATATACTTGGTACCTGCCAAGCTGCTGAGGTACCAAGGGAGGGCACTGACGGAGGAGCTGATCCCACTGCATGGCATCAGGGCAGATGAACAGCAGACTGGTCCTTGGGGTGAGCTTCTTCCATGTTGCATAGAAGGAGGAATGGCAGAGGACTATCCCCTAGATGGGGACTGGACATTCATGACCTATCAAAACAGAAGGAAGGCTCCATTACCACCTGCAGAGGTTCAGGACTTCAACAGGTCCATGGCCTTGGCAACAGGTGAGCCCAGAAGGTTGTGTTGAGGCGGTGTCTGGGCTGAGTGAGCCTGATCCATATACCAGAGACAGGAAATTTTGTGTGTTTCACCTGTGCAGCCAGTGTCCAAAACAGGGCTTAAACTTTGGTAACTTCCTCAGGCTAGTGAGGACAGCTGGGGAAAGAGTGTCCATCTGACAAAATGGGGAAAGAACAACTGTGCCAGAAGGCTTGCCAACCTACTAAGTAGGGTTTATAGGGATTCTCGGTGGATGGTGACAAAAACCCAAAGAGAGGTAGATGAATCCATATATTTATTTCAATTTATTCATCTAGGACTACACGCTGACTTTGTCCACCTCAGTTTTTTGGGGGCATAACACAGTGTGGATAGATGCAAGGGCAGCACAGCTTTTCCACAGCCACCTGGTAGCACTTGTACGAGATGCTGTGCTCCCAGTTAGCTCCTCTCCCCTGGCTTAGGCAGGGTCAATTGTGCTGAGCTCCCTGTTACAGCTATACTGGGAAGTGAAGGGTCTGAGAGTAGTAGGTAGAGACTTACCCCAAAATGTTTAAAATATTTTCTCATTCAGTCTTATTTCTTAAAACATGCAATATCATGCAGAAAAGTCAGTGAGTTTTTGCCTTTGTGGTACCCAGGTGAGTATGCACGTACCTCACAGCCCTCATCCTCCATGCAGTGACTAAAGGCTGGGCTGTGTTGGCATACAGCAATCATACTGATCACTCAGGTCTCCGAGAGAGAACGTAAGGAGGGTGCAGGGTGAGTGAGCACATGTATAGCATATCTCCAGCTCCAGTGATGGGTACATGATTCCTCTTCTGCCTCGAGTGCTTAAAAGACTGGGAACACATTAAGCAGTGCTTCTTTTGTAGATCACCTGGATGCGATTCTCAAGGTCTTAAGGATAATAAAGCTGTAAGACAGCTCTGCTGAATTTGGCACAGCCCTTGGTGCCCTCAAGATGGCAGGCAGAAAGATCTCAAGGAGGCTGCTTAATAGATGTCCAGAGAAAAGGTCCAAGCATCCCCTCCAAAAGCTCAAATCTGATTCTGGCCCTTGGCTGAAAGGCAGTCAGCAAAGAGGCACTTGGTGATGAATCAGAAGTCATTCAATGTCCACTCCAGACCACAAGGACATGATGAACAGTCATAGACGCAGCAGTTATGCTCTGAGCATATCTTTACCATGACACTGGATTTCCAGAGATCTTTGTCCTTTAATATAAGTTGAGAATATATTATTATTATTATTATTGTTATTATTTTGTAGTTGTGGTTTCTATGAAGATGGTAAGTATACATCCTGAGTGCTCTGGAACTACTTGATATGTGTGCCCCAATGTCTAGGGATTTCAAGGAAGCTGGAGCATGCTGTAGGAGGAGAAGGGCTTGTTATATTCTCAGCAGGAACGGTGATCTTCCTTTCTAAGGCAGATCAAGAATTTCCCTTGTTGCTCCACTCTTCACATGGAAAGGTCCTCCCCTCCTCACCATATCTTGAATGACCCTGAAGTCCTGCATGTGACAGCAGGTGACATCTCCTCACCTCCCAATGAGATGAAGTGTCATCCAGCTCTGGCTGTTTGGGTCAGCTAAAAGGTGAGATCTGATGGATGAAGAGGTGCTGGGGGATGTCCCTTATCTCATGGCAGAAGGGTTGGAACTAGACTGTATTTAGGGTCCCTTCCAAACCAAACCGTTCTGTAATTCTATGATCTGTGACTTAAATTGAATCCCAGAGAACCTCCACCAGAGGATTCTCCTTTTCATAGCCATTATGAAACAGAATGTCCGTAGCAACAGGTTTCACATGCTGACTATGCCTTTTTTTTTTTTTTTTTTTTTTTTTCATTTCCTATAATGACTACCTGTCCCATTTGATGGTGTCATAAACGTGCAATGTAGTGGAATGCACTTAAAAGTCTGCAATGTCTCACCTGGCTCTTTCCTCTCAGGCTGACTGAAACACAGAGACAACTTGTGAGATAGTAGTGAAGAGAAGGCTGTGAGAGGATCACAGGAATTTGTCCCTGTAGCAGTCTCCATGGAAAGGAAGCTAAGGATATGATGATGAAGGAAAAGAGACTTGAAAGTGGCACAGCACAGTCTGCTAGTCCTGGGGGCTCTGTCATCCTTCCCTAAGCACAGAAAGGGAATCCCTCAGCTCCATTCTGCAATGCCAGCCTGCTCTTCTCAGGCCTGGTCATCATCACCCTTCCTGTTTGCAGCTTAACTTGCTTAATTGGTTTTCCCTAGGAGGTAGCTCTAAAACCCAGGAAAGAGTCATCAGCACTTAGGTATTGGTCTGTGTGCATCTGGTCTTTAACTAGTAAGAATTTAACTCTGGGTTATGCATTTAAAAAATATATCCTTTTCCTTTCTCTCACATCCCAGGAGGTAGCATGTCCTTGCCGTGATGCTAGAGAGACACATTCTCTTTGCTGAGCTCTCTGTTCCTTGATAAATTTGGGTATTTGTGCCATATGACAGTGGCTCCTCTAGTTGAATGCTTTCTGGCAGAAAATGGGGGAACTGTTCACAAGGCTGTATCTCTGAGACGTACTTTTCATCTGACATCTCACAAAGCCCTGAGAGTCCCTGGCTGTGGCCTGCACTTTCCTGCACCAGGCACCACAGGATCTCCAAGCAGAAAGCCTGGGTAGCCATATCACTACTGGCTTGCTGCTGCTCCTGCAACCTCACTGCCAGCGTTGCAATCAAGGACATCTTTCAGGCATAATGGAAATAAGACACTTGCCAAGTTTTCTTATGAAATATACTCTAAAATTAATTACATCATTGTATTACTGTTCTTTATTTGTCTCATGAAATTTAGTTCCCCAAAGGAGAATTACAACACAGATAGCATGTTGTAAATTCTTATGGGAAGAGAACTCATGCTCTCTTTGGAAAGAGCACAGGTGACCATAGGTTAAACTATAATTGTCTTTCACTCAAGCCAGGTCTCTAGGCTTCTGTCTCCTTAATGGTGACACCGTGGGATGTCACCATAGGATGATTCAGACCTACACAACTTTAGACACTCTCTCCTGTGTCTGCAGAGCGAGCCCAGACCAGCCACTTGGCCTTTAAGTGCCTACAGATAGCTGAGAATGAAATCCTATGTGAATAGCTGGCCCATAGTGTTGTTCTGGCTTCCCTGGAGTTTGTGAGTGCTGCTCCGATCCTAACAAAGCAGCAGCTCTGGTGTATGTATGCCAGCTCAGCTTCCATGCTAAAGCACAGTTTTGCTGGGTGAGGTATTTGTCAAACTCTGATCTAATGTCAGGGCTTCTAATTGTCAGTGACATTTTGAATAATAACATAAATTAACTACTCTGAATATGATCTCAATAGGTACGAGGCTGCCATTGTGCAGGGGAGGTTGACTCATCACACATATTAAGGGACAATGTTTTTCTGAGTATTTCACCTGTGTGCACTTATTTGTCTTGTCAGTGAGGCTAAGGCAATTCTAGTGATTAGTTTGCAACTGGATTTTATTTTGATGCAAAGAGAATTTTGTATTGCCGGATAGATACTTGAAGGTGTCTGTTGCTATTAGCTCATTTTCCCTCCATGGTTATTCTTTCAAGGACAACTGGAGACAGGTCATATATTAATATTTATTATATCAAGAATGAGTGTGATTGCAATGTTGGCAGCTCATCTATAGCTGCATTAATATAGCAAAACTTTTTCTCCCTGCTATGGAGATTTCTGTGGCTGTATTTTATCCTTTTTTTTTTTTTTTTTCTTTTTTTTTTTTTTCTGCAATTAATAATTTACCTCTTCTTTTTATTATTATTATTTTTTTAAGCCTATATCCTTACCCCAACCCCGTCAAGAATAATGGAAAAGAAGATTCTTTTAGTCCTTTCCCAAGACAGCAATGGGTGTTTTGCCTACAGAAAAATGGCAGAAAGTTGCCATGGGTGGTAAGGTGATGGAATATGTAATATATCAACATGGATTATAGAGTATGTGCTTCTGGTATGACTTGTTACATGGCCAGGGGCCAATGACTTTGACTGAGGCCCTTGGTAACATTGAAGTGCCTACCTTTCACCTACAGAAATGCAATGGAAGAAGTGTGCAGTGTGCAGTTCCTCCAGGCACATTTGCTTCTGTCCAGTCTATCACAGTATTGGAAGACAACACCTAACGGTTGTTCTTGCCAGAGAGGAGTTTCTGCATCTGTGCAGGCATGGGGTGGATGGGGAATGGAGCCTGTCTTGGCAAAGGGTTAGTGTCACTCATCTAATTGGCTTAAATTCATTGATGATGGATTTCAGGCTTTTAGTAGTGATGGTCAACACTATTTATTGTCTGGCCATCAAAAGCCTGTTGTGATGGCAAAACTTTGCATTGTCATCCAGACCTGATTCTCTTTGTTCTTCACTGCAGCAACCTGCTGCTCTAGCTTCTCTGAGCAGCTCACTGCTGCTCCATTTCTTTCCCATCTGGCAGTGTGACTGCTACTAAAGTAGTTAATTGGTGGCATCAGATTGTCAGAACTGACCTTTAAAACTCATACTTCAGTGTAATGAATGTGAGCGAGATGGGCTGGTCATACCCCTCAGACTTGTTTAAATATTTTGATAAGCAACCTGGAAATAGGTAACACGTGCTATTTCTTTACAACTATGATAGAAAATTTTCTCTCTCTTTCTCTTTTTAATAAAAGTGTATAACCTTGCCTATTGTGTCTTATATAACACATAAACAGATTATATTGTTTAAATAACAGCCTGTGGTCTTTATCCATGGCCATCCCCTTCCTCCTGCCTCCAAGATGGATACACATTCACAGATAACACAGTCTCTTTTGTAGCTCTGTGTGAATTCTGGGCTGGATGACGCAGGTTTAAAAAATTGAGGTCTTGAGCTGTTGAGTGAGTGGGATGTATTTGCTTGAGATGATGACTGCTGAATTGGGGGTGACCATATCACAGTCGCCGTCTGTGGCATTACTTTGTTTTTACTAGAGCAGAGCAGTTGCAGACTAGTCTGCTAGACCAGACCAGAAATCCAAGTGTTATCTCCTTTAACCTTGCAGGTAATCCAGAAGATTTGTAATTTTTAACTATAGCTCATTTCTCATTCAGAATAAGAATTGGAATATTGTGTCCCTTAATAAAAGTGTTATGTTGCTCTTTACTTGTAGACTCTCAGCAGTGGCTTGATGGCTAAGTTCATCTTTGTAGTTTCTGCTCCAGGAGGATCACTACTGAATTCAAGATGAGTTGCCTGGGAGACCGACTAATGCAATTCAAAATGCAATGTTGTGCAGACTGGTTGCATGCTGCCTAGTATATGGCCTTTTTTTTTTTTTTTTTTTTTTTTTTTTTTTCCTACAGAAGACCTAATTTCAGAAATTCCTGGATGCTTCCTGCTCTTACACTTTTTCCATTGAACAATCTAATCACATCTCAAGTATCACCTGTTTGGTGTCTTGTCTCTAAGAAAGGTGAAACAGGTTTTCTCCTTCCACTGTACTTTTGTGTAGTTATGATTTTAATGGACACCTCCACCAGTGCTATCATCTTCCCTTTTAAATATTCCAGTGAAGATTTTCAATGTTGGAATCAATGAGAGTGACAGCTCTGCAAATATAACTCTTTAATGCATTAGCTAGACTAAGTAGGGAAGTAGTATTACTTGTTGCTTACTAATGTCCAGAAATGTAAATAAGATCTGTGATGCATTCACTGGTATAGTATAAAGGCTAGGATATGTCATGTCTTGAAGAACTTGCTGTCAAAAAATAAAGCAAGCTCCATAGTCTTCTCCTTCCACTCTGCCTATCTGCCTTTTCTGCACGTAGGATTACTCCGTTTAGGATATTTCTTCCTTTTCTGTCACTCTCTCTATTTTTTTCCAGGTCATTCAAATATGTTGGTGGGTAGAAGAAGAAAGATCATGAAAATCAGCCTAACCTGCAGGAGCAGCTCTGAGATGTGTTGGCTCTGCCAGGTTGTTGCCTCCACCCCCGCGCACTGGCATTTGGAAGAGAGGAGCATGAGCTCCTCGGTGCCAACAGCTGTCTCATCACCCACTGATTCATTTGTCAGCTGTGACTCTGACGGCTGGAGCACATTGGTGACCTATGAGCTGCCTTCTCCATGCATAACAGACTGGCTGTTTAAACTGACAGAAGATAAGCAGTAAGTATCTAACTTTCCAGCCCAGAGCGAGATTCCTCTGTATTGTACCTGCAGCAGGGGTTGGGGGATCCTGAAAGAGGATGGACAAACACAATATGCAAATAAAGCATACTTCAGACTCCCTAACCTGGCTTGAAATGGTTTGTTTCATTTTATCTAATAATATAGGCTCACCGCAGACTTCAACAATGTACATGACACATAGCCCCTGCAAACAACAATCCTGCCAGCTTCACCAGTTAATATCTAGGGAAGAACTGTAACAATTTTTCCTGAATATTGGCCAGAAACAAGCTTTATATTGCTGCTATCTGTATGGTCATTTCACTGGTCTGTATTTAGAGGACTGGGAAATTGTGTCCCTACTAAAAGCCAGGCTTAGTACAATCTTGTAACTCTTCTCAAGAAATATGCCCTTTAGGTCCTATTTCTTTTTGGCTTTTACTTAGTTTTATCGCATTAGATGGAAACAAACAACACTTTTTTATTTCTGTGTGTGCATCCTCATGCTCTTTCCATAGTGTGTGAGTGGTGGGCAAGTCTGTGTGGCACAGTCCCCCCCCCCACCAAGAAGCTCCAGGGGCATTAAGATACAGGCACATCAGCAAGATGTAATCAAGAGGAATGTATGCAGGATGAAGCTGTGTGCCTAGGGAAAAACAGGAAAAAAACAACTGGGCATCAACAGATGAAGCCATCGATCCAAGTCACTAGCTGCCTCAGTTCAGTGCAAACGTGCTGCAAGTCGCTGTTACTGGCTGGCTACCAGTGCAGGGCTCCTTTGCAGAAGGATGCTGATGTGGCATAGCCCTTTGAGATACGACTGGAGGAAAAAGGTCAAGGGGATGCAAATTGTATGAAAAAGCCAGATTTGGACATGATGGAGCTTAATAAGCACTGGGCTGTGATTTTACTGGTGATGCTCTATGCCCAGCTCTTCAAAATTCAGTCGCTTGCTGCTCATTTGTATACAGTGCTCTGCTGTGCTTCTCGTTCCTTCTCCCTTAAATGCAGACCCAGCTTTCCCTGTGGCCTTTCTGGGTGAAAATGCTAGCAAGAGATGTGTGCATTAACTCTTGGTGTCCACAGCTGGCCTCCAGAGAGCTCCTCCAACCAGCTCTGGCTGTGGCACGCAGGCTGCTGTGCTCCTGCCTCTCCTGTTGCTCCTCTGCCGCCCTGATGCAGGAGTGCTGCCCTTTGCCTCTGCTTTTTGGGGGCTCAGACCTCCCTGCTCATTGAGGCCAACAGAAAAATCCCTGCTGTCAATCAGATGTCACGGCATGGACCCTTATCAGAGTCAAAGAAATGGAGCAACCCATAAACCCATATACTCTTTGATTCCCTGCCTGTGTTTTACTGCTCTGCTCCTCAGCTGCAGGCATTTCACCAGCCATTACCCTGACCACAGATTGTAAAATCATGCATTTATGTGGGTATTTTAACAGTTCAGGCTTTAATTTGTCTAAGTAAGCAAATGTGATCATGTTTTAAATTAAAAGTTTGGCTCATAGAAGGTAAACTGCATGAACACAGCAAAATCTTTAAGGCATTTCAGGACTCTGGGATGTATTCCATCTGCAGCTAAAAGGCGTTTGTGAAGAGCAGGTGAATTAAATAGATAAATCCTGGACTCACTGTTGGGCCATGGGCAGCAGTGCACAGGGAGAGGTCCCAGTGTGGGGCTGTGCCTGGTGGGAGTCTCCAGATGCACCTCAATGGCAAGGCTAAAATCAGCGAGCATAAGAAAGTGGTAGGTGAGGGTGGCATGAAACCAAGCAGTGGTAAGAACTGCATGTCCAGTCAGAGCCATCAGGAGAATTTGTGTCTCTTCAGGAAAAATTATTTTCCCTCCCTCCTGTGCAGAAGGAGCCTTTCAGGTTGGCCACATGGCTGGGAGCAGAGTCAGCCCGCAGGGCTGATGTGGCGGTGGGTGCTTGGAGCAGGCTTGGGAAGGCCTGGTGGGAAATCACTTTAGAATCATTGATTCAAGAGCTCCAAGATCATCTGGTCCAAGCATCCTCCTGCCACCAATGTCACCCATTAAAACAGGTCCCTAGGCACCATGTCCAACCTTTCCTTGAACACCCCCAAAGACGGTGACTCCACCAACTCCCTGTGCAACCTGTTCCAGTGCCTGACTGCTCTTTCTGAGAAGAAATGTCTCCTCACTTCCAACTGTGCCGCATACCTCCTAGACTATGGAGCATGCTGAAGGGCAACGTACTGTAGAAGTTGTCTATCAGGAAGGATGGCCCAGGGTCCATCCCTCAAGGTCCCACTCGGAAGAAATGTATACTGAGAAGTGGCAGGAATAGAGAGGATTTGCAGACAGCCTGCATTAAATCCCAGTTTGGGTCGTCCATGAAGGAAATGTATAAGGGAGAGATTGTGGTGTTTTGGAGTAACTCTCAGCCAAATGGGACCAAGGTTTTCACAACAAAGCCACAGAATGGGGGACAAGCCTAGAAAACAGACAGCTCTCCCAGAGTGGTTGTGGGACCTCCCTCCCTCCTTGGAGATCTCCAAAAGCCACCTGGACAGGGGCCTGGCAGCCTGCTCTGGGTGTCCCTGCTTGAGCAGGGGTTGGACCAGATGCCTCCAGAGGTCCCTTCCCACCTCAGCTGTTCTGTGATGCTGTGACTCTGTTATTACAGTGAAAGGGGTCCAGTGTCAGCCCCCTCTGAAATACTTAGAGAAAAAATAATTTTCTACATGCCTCAAGAGAGGGATAACAAATAAGATTGGGCAGATGATTTTGTCTCCGTATGCATGGCATCATGAAGACCACACTGAGGAACTGGGAATGGTTCAGTGGAGGGATTTAGATGGAAATAAACTGAAATGCGCATCTGAGCCAGGCTCTCCTGCTTTCCTTTTGGCCACTGGAGGTGCCCGTGGGAAGTGACACACTGCATCCCAACGTGGGCTGTGGGGTAGCTTGAACCTAAGACAATCCATAAAAGTTCATTTCTCACTTGACTCCGGGGTGCCCAGGGTCACAGATACCAAGATGACAGTGTGCCTGGTACGTCCCACCCCAGCTGTATTTGTGGTTTCAAGGGTGTGGAAAGGCTGGTGAAGACACAGAAAAGCCCCATACAAATTATGCAACGTTTAGAGGAAACGCTGCTTTGTGTGATCTTCAAAGGGTTTGGTTCATTCACACTGCTGGAAATAAAACTGAAATATAATTTCATTGTGACCTGCAAAACCTTTACAGGAAGAAAATATGGTTAGCAAATGGCTTGTTAAGCTCAGGACAGAGGAAGGTATAATGAGATCGGGTATTTGGATGCTGAAGACAGAAAATCTGAGTGAGGGAAAATAAGGCACTAATTTTAATTTGGCACCACTTGCCACAGCAGTGTACAATGGGGGAAGGAGCAGGCTTTCCACCTCCTGAGGTTTCCCAGAAATTGAGGATATGTCACTGGAAGACAGTCTTTAGCTCTAGTCAAACAGGAACTATTATAGGCTCAGGAAGGAGTGCAAGAATATTGTGTAATGGCTGTGACAGCTGAGGTGAGGGATCCTACCATTCCCTGAGGGGCTTCAGCTCCCCGATCAATGAGCAAAAGGATTAGGAACTTATTTGGTCTCACAGCAGTCATCAATTGTTTTTTGAAACTCCCCAGTTTAGATGTGCACATCAAGCAGAGGGACAAGCAACAAGGCTGGTTAGGTGCACTGCCTGTCACTGCGATAAGCAGAGATCTTACTGGAGTTATAGAAATGCAAAATCTATTTATTAAATTAAATCAGTCCCACTGAGGTGCTAATAGACACCAGGAGTGTTTTTCTAAAGAAGACTTGCTGTTGGAGCTTCCATTTTCCAGTAAAAGTAGCCATCATGTGCCAAGTATGCCTTTTACAGGCACTCATCTAACCAATACTTGTTCATATGAATAAATAGTCTGAGTGAGAGATGCAGAAAATAGGTAAGCCTCTTCAAAGGTAGGCAGAAATCACTGAAACATAGAATGGTTGAGGTGGGAAGTGAGATGTGGTCAGTACAACGTTGTGTTGTTTTCAGCATGCAGTCAACACAGAGGATGCAGGCGTATCACATGCCTCGACGTTCCTACTGTCTTGGTGACACCCTGCCCTGCCTGCTTGCTCCAGCCCTGGGACTGTGCTCAGCTCTTTGCCAGGTGGGGGAATTCCTTGTCCATGGGCTGTGAGGGAGGTTGGCAGGTATTTACAGGGAGGACGTGGGAGCACCATGGGCATTTGAGATGCCATATTTGCATTCTGGGCTTTTCCCCAGCATTAACCTGCACCCTGGTCAAATAAATCTGCCTCAGCTTTATGCCAGTGGCTCCTCTACTGTATCAAATTCAGTTAAGGACTTAATTTAACTGTGCAAAAAGGCATAGCTGTGCATCTGGAGATTCATTTGCTGCTCCCTTTAGTTTTTCTACTGACAAGACATATGCAGTAATTTAAATATAACATATATATCAAAGCTTGCAGGGCTATAATAAGCAAACCCATCTAAAATGATCTGACGTTCTCTGGAGAAAAGCTGTGATTGCTGTTTACTCTTTAAACAAAATCAGCCAAGGATTTCAGGTGACCCAAGCCACGAGTTCAGAAAATAAACTGCCTGTGTTATGCTGAACCACTCTTATTAGTATGGATGCCAAGAGGCGCTCTGCTCATCAGTTGCACAGAGAATGAGTGATTTCACATGCTAATGCCCTCTTTCCATCAGTGTCCTACAAATGGAGTCTCAACAGCATCCTGCAGCCTTGCTGGGATGCTTGCCTTGTTTAAGAATCAAAGTAGAAATCTGCACTAAATCCTCACCCTGGCCACCTGAGAGGAGGGTGAGTTTTTTTTAAAAAAAGACCCAGACCAACCTCACCAGCTCCCCCGGGAAGTGCAGTGCCTTGCTGCTGAATGTTATTATTTCCAGATGAGCTTACGGCAATTTGAATGAATATCTTAAGAAGACAGGAACAGCCCCCCAGTAATTACAACTACACCAGCTTAAATTACAAAGCCCTGTAAATCTGTTGACACGTGGTAACTGTGGTATTTCATCCTGGTTCTGATATTAGATTTCTACTGCTTTGGTACCTGTTGTGCCTTTCATTGCTAATTTTCTCCTAAGCACCCTTCCTTTTTTTAAGATGCACAAAGGAAAAATTTTCTTTGAGTCTCAACTGTATGGAAATGCACCATGAGAAAAAATATATGCAGGTTTTCCTCCCGGTAAAGAGCAACGGTTGTATCAAATGTTTTGTACTTTCCACTGGCTGTGTATTTTAGAAAAAGCTAAAATATGGGGATGGAAAAGGAAAGGAAAGGAAAGGAAAGGAAAGGAAAGGAAAGGAAAGGAAAGGAAAGGAAAGGAAAGGAAAGGAAAGGAAAGGAAA
>NC_048893.1:188416771-188541494 GCF_011077185.1 Oxyura jamaicensis
AAGGAAAGGAAAGGAAAGGAAAGGAAAGGAAAGGAAAGGAAAGGAAAAAGGAGAAGGAAGGGAAAAAGGAGAAGGAAAGGAAAAAGGAGAAGGAAAGGAAAAAGGAGAAGGGAAATGAAAGGGAAAGGGGGAATGCAAAGGGAAAGGAAAAGGGAAAGGAGAAGAGAAAGGGGAAGGGAAAAGAATCTAAACAAGAACCACTCAGGAATTTAGATGACTTGTAAAATGCCAAGGCTCGGCTGTACAAAACTCTGTACCCACAGATCCAGAAGGGAGCTAGTCACTCCTAGATGGCTTTGAGAGTCTGGGTCTGAAAGTCCGATTTGAGAAAACAGTGAATGGAAACCCAGGCTTTCTTTTGCATCACAGTTTGCTCATGGGAGAAACAACCAGGACTCTCAGTATTAATGAGAGCCATAAGTGGATCACATTATCTGTTTTTGATGCTGTAGTTATTCAACACTTCCTTCAAATTACTCATTAATTCCTCTGGAAAAAAATAATAATCAGGGCTTAAATATGTTTGTCTTAAAAATAATAATAATCTACCATCACCACACAGAGTTTCTGTCTGTCCCACAGCACCTATTCCTTTATCAAGAGGAACCATCAGGCAAAGTATACCTGGCCTTACTGCCTGGCCATGCTGCAAACATGAGCTCTCAGAGAGCATCTGCAGAGCTCTGCCCGACCGGCGGTGGTGCTGGGGCTCCCCTGGGTGAGTTTGGTTCAGGAGGAGGCAGCAGCAATGCAGTGGCTGGGGACCTGAGGGTGACTGGAACATAATCATGAATAAAACGTGGAAGAAATTGACTACATGATCCAAAATATTTTGAACATAATTAAATTGTGCTTGGAGCTTTCCCTGACATTAATCAAACAGGCTATTAAATGTTAATATAAGTGAACCTTAAGAAAATATGATGACCATAAAATCCAAATATTATAATGTATTTCCCTCCTAGCCCACTATGAACACCATATTAATCTTGCTGCACTGACTGCAAGCTATTTCTACCTTGGTGTTTTTGTCCCATCCACTAAACTAGCGCAATCCATCCACTACTTCAGCTTCCTGTAATGGATTGTAAAAAGTCCTCTGTGTAGGATGCTGAGTGAGTGATCAGAAGAATTGGACTTTTTTTTCCTGCTTTTCAAGATTTTTGTGCGTTATCTCTAGTGACTCATGTGCCTCAGTTTTTCCAGGTGTGCTTCAGGGGAGAATGAAAATAACCCACCTCCAGCATACGAGCAGCCTCTCAGGAGAAACAGCAACTTTTGGTTATTACTCTAAACAAGATTTTCTGCTGCAAAGGATCCACTTAGAGCCGTCCCTCTTCCCTCTGTCCTCTGGGCAGGAAGTCTCTGCTCAGGCTGCTAATGGCTTGCTATTTTTTTCCTATGGAAAAACAACAAGCAAGCAAACGAACAAACAAGCAAAAGACCATAATCAGCAACACTGTTCATATTACAAATTAAGTTGCCACATGAAATATATAGATTTTCGTATGAAAATTTCATTATATGTGTGTACATATACAGATTTTCATTCTTTTCCACAGTAACTATTTGCAGATCTGCACTAAATAATGGATTTCAATGCCAGTGCTGTAAAAGTGTCAGTCAGCAGCTCTGTTGCTTCTGGGTCTGATGGTAATAGATGGGCTAAGAAATCTGGACACGTTCATTTTGCCAAGGGACCGTGTGCTCCTGTAGGTAATGCACATCGGATGCACACTCTCTGGAGAAGTGCAGAGGCATTCAGACAAGCCAAATTCTCTGCTGTTTATATTCTCCTTTACCAATGAGGATGTCAAGATAGAGGCTGAATTTATAAATACTGGAATGGGGTTCGTAACATGATAGAAGCTCTTGTAAAAAAGAAATATGTTAGAGATTTTGCCTTATTATGTCCCAAGGAAAACTGATTATCAGGGACTGTAGTGATAGGACAAGGAGTAATGGTATTAAAGTAAAAGAAGGGAGATTTAGATTAGATGTTCAGAGGAAATCCTTCACTCTCAGGGAGGTGAGTCCCCAGAACAGGTTGCCCAGAGAATCTGTGGGTGCCCCATCCCTGGAGGTGTTCAAGGCCAGGCTGGATGGGGCTTTGGGCAACCTGGTGTGGTGGGAGGTGTCCCTGCCCATAGCAGGGGGGTTGGATGTAGGTGATCTTTAAGGTCCCTTCCAACCCAAACCATTCTGTGATTCTATGCTTATAATTTGAATCAAATAAATACGTTTGGATGGGGAAATAGAGAGATTTCAGGAAAAAAAAAAAAAAAAGTGCTCCAAGCATCACATGGTGAGGGTAATTCTGTAAGAGAGAGGATTGCAAGGAAGAAAGCAGGAAAGAGCATCTGACTGTGTTCTGTGGGGCACGGGTTTGTGAATGCAAGAAAACAGTCCTGAGAATCCTCACTGGTGTTTTGGAGATAACTGTCTCCAACCAGTTCCTGACTCAAGTTTGAAAGCTGGTTTTGGGTCAGTGGTAGCTTCCTGATGAAAAAGATGGAGGAAAAAAAAACTGCTGGGGAATTGGTGAGAGCCAGCAAGATGGCTGTGATTTCACTGTGGCTGTGGAAGCACGAGTGGCACAGGGAGTAGAGACCATGCTGGGATGCTCTTTTAGGTTTGGCTGTGGAGCCTGTGTGTTGCAGTGAATAGCAGATGCAACAGTCTGATGCACTTCTCATTTGCTTTTTGCCTTTCCATCTTTTTGCCTATCATGATCTGACTAATCCTTTAAATATATTTTGCATTCATTTCTCAAATAACCAGCAGACATATGGTGTTAATGAGAGCTAGAGAGGATTTTTTTTTTTTTTTTTTTTTTTTTTTTAATGAACAAGAGCAGCTGGTAAGCAGAACGTAAAATTAAAAATGGAGGGAAAAAAATAATCCCAGGGGGATAGATAAGGTTATTAATCACAGCAGAATTCCTCAGCATTCCCCTCTAATGAGAAGAATCAGGTGGGGTAGGATACCAGTGACCTTGAAATAAGTAGGGGAAAACCTGTTGCATATGGGAAAAGGAAATGATGGATGTGCTTGGCTGTGTGATGGCTCTGCCCCGTCCCTGTGTGAGCATCCTCATGGGCAGAGGCTCCTTGGGCTGCCCAAGCCACCAGCCCACCACTTGTCCCTGCAGCTCAAGATGCCCAGGTGGGTGCATTTTGCAGAGGGATCCCATGTCCAGGCTGGCAGCAACACATCTGAAAGGAAAACAATTGGAAATGGGAGAAAAATGCTTCATCACATCCAGGGATAAATTTGCCATTTCCGAGTGGTGCTGCATTGCTGGGAGGGTTTGTGGCAGATGCTCACAGCTTTCTGTCAATGAAAACCATTTCATTTTCTGCTATTTAAACATGTCGTCCCCACCAACACAGAACAACATGAGAGAGTTCCCAGGACGCACTGATTGAGAGGCAGCCACTGTCTGAACACAAACTGCCTTTCTGCCCAGCAGCCCACTGTTTCTGCTGCACTATAGTACTTATTTTTGAATTCAAGCCTATTTCCATTAATGACTTGAGGCAGACAGAGCCCAATTTATGATTTGAATGTTAACTTACCTTCATCATGAAACGCATGCTTTCCAAGACTACTCTCAATCAATCTTTTCCTTCCACTCGCTCAATGCATCCTGTTCTCTGTAGGTAAAAGCCTGCCCCTGCGTGAAACCTCCTGCTCCCACAGCTGTGGTCAGCCCGCAGTCGGGACACCTCATAGCCATATCCCAGACCACTCCTGAGCAAGGACTGAGGTTCCTATATGCATCACCTCTTCTGCGAGATGTGGAGCCCTGTGCTTGTGGTGGCCCTGAGCACCTCTGGCTGTGTTGGCTCCATGGCTGTGTTTGTCCCCTCTATCAGACCGTGTGCTCCTCGTCATACAAAGCTATATGGATTGTCGGTGCAGCTAACTATTAAAGTTGGTCTGGTGTGCCTATTGTCTTTGTATATTTTTGGCCATAAAAGGTAGAAGTTATCTGGTACAGTCTTAGATTTCCACATGTGAGCCAATCCCTAGGTTTGGTCCTAGGGATTTATCAAGGTCCTACCTTGACAAAGGTGGTGTGACTTGTCTCCTCCTGATGCAGACATGTGAAGCTGGACAGATTAGTAGCTTTAGAAACTTTTTCCTACTGTGGCCAAATCCAGGACAAAGGACAATCCCAGTCCATCCGTGTGCTAACTGGAGTACCCTTCAACCCCAGTAACGGTGGGGCAGAAATATAATTGAGGTCCCACTTCCCTGCTCCTCTCAGCAGGGTAAGGGCACTTACAAATGCTGCTGGAACCTTCAGAAGATGGAATTTATCCTTTAGGTGCTGGGAATGATGGGGGAGGATGGACATAGTCCAAGACATTGTCTCTACTGATAGATCTGCAGAGCAAGGCAGCTGGTACATAGGACATGCACCCACACTGTGCACTTTTCACAGTATTTTCTTACTTCCTACTAGTTCTAGTCTGTCCTTACTTGCCATGGTAGTGCATTAGGTGCTCAGGTCCTGGAGTGAATCCTGTAGCTAAACCTTTATTTGAAAGGGTCCAGTGACCCACTCTTTGATAGCCACCGAAGCTCAGAAAAAAGGAGCGACTGCAACGTGTGTTCTTGGTCTGAACTGAAGCAGCTGTCTAGACATACCTCAAGAATATTTTCTGGGCTGCAGCATGAGCACTGCCCGTTGCTGGTTTCTATGGCACTATTGATCTCACTATTGTCATGCTGAGACATAATGATGATTTACACAAGACTACAAGTCTTTTTTTTTTTTTTTTTTTTTTTCTTTTTTCAGAAAAAACATCTCTGTGAAATTCCTAATCGCTCTAACTTTGTCCAGTGTCACAGAGATGCTGCAGAGAAGAAGGAGCCTGTGCCATGCCCTGTCCTCCTTGAACACTGTAGGCACCTTTAACTCCTCTTAGGCTTAGTAAAGTTTCCTTTTTTTTATTATTATTAATGAGTAAAATACACATTGTTAAGGCTGCCAAGGCAGTGGACCAGTAAACATAACAAAAGATTAAGATTCTTTACAAGGTGAGATCATAAAAATCAAGCTATATGGGAGAAAGCATTTGTTTGAACATGTTATTTGTAACAGTAGCAGGGAGAATATGTGCAGCTGAATGACTGTAAGTGGCTTTCTCTGTACAGTGAAATATAAAAAGTCTGCCTAGATGAGCTGGATGAGCAATGGAAGTGCTCCAGCCCTCGAGGGAAACCCCCACTGCCTTGCAGGATTGGGCTCCTTTTACATCTGGGAAAGGAGAAACTGAAAAGATAAAGAGTGGGAGATGAGTGCCACTGCTAACAGCAGCAAAGAATGAGTGCAGCTGCATTGGGCTGAACCCCCTGCCTGGTAGCAACCTTTCTAGGAACAAAGAGATGCCATGCACTGCAGGATTTAATGGAAGAGGGGATGTGACTTCATGGAAGAGAAATGCTCCAGATCATGGATTGGACTTGGATCAATCCAAATTATGCGAACCTGGGAAGCCTTTGGTGGAAATGGGCACCTGGCATGCTGTGGCAACCCAATGTAGTGCCTGTGTGCTCAGCACCAGCAGTCTCCTCCAGAACAGACTGTGCATGGCATGCTCACACTGTGGCTGGAAAGGGCTGCTGGGGCCATCTGTGCCAGGGGATTCCCACCAGCCCTAGTGGGGGATGCAGATTTCCAGGATATGACAGAGTCACTTGCATCTCGTTCACTGCCCTGTGAGGATTACAGTGATGGTTTTTGCTCCTGCACTGAGAGAGAAAGTTCACTCGGTGTTCCTGAGCATTGTACAGCAACGTGGTGAGCTCCTCTGCCTCTCTCAGGCCCCCCATCAATCTCTCAGCATGGGGAAAGAAGCTCACGTAAAAGGGATGTTTGCAATGATGTTATTCCAATGAGCAATGTACAAAAAATTATATTTAGGCATTGCCTTTGCGTCTCAATAAAATTCTACAGGCAAAATTACCCACAATGGTACTTAAGCCTCCTTTGGGGGGGTCCATGACTGTTGGCAGTATTTTCTTTCCTGTCTGCTAGAGTTCAAGGAGAAAAATACTCCTTATTGTACCTGCATAGTCCACAAGCTTACTGAACAGATGTGAAACACTTGTCTTAAGAGCACCAGGAGGAGGAAGAGACCTGAAAAACAGCAAAAACCTGCAAAAGGAGACATTTGCAATTATAAAAAATTCATCCCTATGATTTAAATGTTTCGATACCTTGTTACAGAATTCAGCATTTGCAAGCAAGAATAAAAACTTGCTGCATAGAACAGCTGTTGGACAATGTGTTTGTGCAGAACATAAATATTCTAGGGGCAAAAATCAATACTTGGAGGGGACCGAATGGCTCAGGCTTTGGTTGAGCATATGGAGGCTTCTATGAAGAGATTAGCACGTTGAAATTGGCTCAGGTCAGTAGGAACAGAAACTAATTTCCAGCTGACACCCTTTCTGCGGCCATTAGTTAGTCTGTCAAGTTAATATGACCTCTTTTTCCAATTTCAAGAGGGCAAATGCTTCCATTTCCTATTTACAGTGTATTCACCACTGGGGCAAAAAGCAATCTTAGCTATTAGAGTGGAAAAAAAAATAGCCACAGAGATGGAAAGAGTTCTTCCAAGTCAGGGCAATTGCATATAGCTGGCAGAAATGGGAAGGAAATGTGTACAGCCATGATGATGCACTGGAGAGCAGTGTCAAGAGTAGTCAAGCTTGCATGAGCTTTTGTGAGCACTGGGTTTGCTTTGTGTGAAGGATGAATAAGTGAGGGAGTGATGCCACAAAGCACAGGGAACAGGCTGCCTGTTTTGCTTTTGAATCCACTTTGGTGTGGGGGAACCAGGAGAAGTCCTGGGCCTCCCCACCTGAGTGAAGGGCAGAAGGGCATTGAGTGCAGGTGACCAATGTGATGGATCACGAACTAGGAAAGCATGAGAAGAACATTGCCAAAATAAGTTTTAAAGAAGTGGGATGTTTCTAGAAGTCCTTTGCTTTTTGTGACTGAAAATGCAAGTGCTGCTGAGTGGGGATTCACTTACACTCTTTAATCCAGTTTGGCCAGTGGCTGAACTCTTCAAAGGAAGAAAAACCATGGAGCCCAGCCTGCAGGTTGGATGGCAATTGCAATAGATCTGCTGCTGATAGTTTCAGCACATGCTGGAGCCAGGGGAGATTTTATCTAACTCTAACTGGGAGCTTGCAGGTGGTGAGCAGGTCTGTCTTTGCCTGCTGGAGAAGAGCTCCTTTCTGCCATGCTGCAGCAAGATTAATTTATCACCAAAGCTGATGCTTTCCACTCCGAAGATCAAATGGCAAGTACTGGCTGGCAGAAGTGCTTTGACCTGCAGGTCAGCTGTGCTATTGCCTGACAAGTCAGACATGCCAGAAAGTTAGGGATGTGACTCAGCCAGCGGTGTTTTGTGAGGAAGCCCACTACAGGAGGGCTGTCTGGCTGTCAGCCCCGTGTCCTGCAGTACCACTGGGGTGGGAAGGGTGAAAGGTCCCTCTCTGAGCTGCCCAGCTCCAGTGGGAAGATGCCTGTGCCAGGTATAGCTGAGCTGACACGCAGTGGACGAAGCCACTGGCAAGTCCTGGTCTTGATGTGAGTGGCTAAGTCATTAGATGTTGTGGGACACATTTGCTGAAGGACACGTGTTAGGCTGTACAAGACCTCATGGGTGCGTTTCCCTTCTCCTGCTGAGGCTCAAGCTGGTCCTTTCAGACCTGAGGACATATTTTTACACATTGAGTTATCTGGTTTCTTTACAAATAAGCAAGTATAAACATGATAAAATCTCTTTCCATGGCCTACTCA
The DNA here is from genome assembly GCF_011077185.1 of Oxyura jamaicensis. Lineage (NCBI taxonomy): Eukaryota > Metazoa > Chordata > Aves > Anseriformes > Anatidae > Oxyura > Oxyura jamaicensis. The sequence continues at coordinate 188,424,600 of NC_048893.1, forward strand.
GGAGAATACCATAAGCAAACACTGCCATGATCTCTAAAGATTTACAGACAGTGGTTGCTATTTCTCTTTGCCAATGGAGAAACCATTTGCATTTCCATGGGACGCTCCTTGCCTCAACCTTGGCCTAACAGAAACAGAGGAAAGCCAGTTGTGTAGCATTACTTGAGTATTTCTGACTCTTTTCCTTTACACAGATAAACTTTAAATCTCCATGACCTACTTCCAGCTCTGTTTATCTGCAGCAGACGAGAACTGCCCTATGCTCCCTGTACTCCTGCACTTGGTGGCCGAGCTGAAGCCCCGCTGACCCACAGTCCTGTGTCCCCCATGTCCTTCCCTCTCACCTCCTGGCAGGAGGTGGCACCGAAGCCAAAATACAAATTAAAACATAATTAATACAAAAAAAAAATTAATACAAAAATATATATATATACCGCAGACAAAGCACAGCTGGCACAGAATGAGGCTAATATCAGCTGGCTATGTTAGTTTCTTTCCTGAGCCCTGGAAAAAAAAAAAAAAAAAAAAAAAAAGCCTTCCTTTCTTTGCAGTCTGACTGTATGTGCTGTAGATTATATCCATCATGCTCTTGTCTGTATTACTTGCATTAATCTGGTACAGTGTGGGAAGAAAATGTACCCCTGAGACTAAGCATGTACGTAACTTTAACTACCAGCTGCCAACGTGGATGCAAAGTTATCTCTTCCAAACCCTGTGGATAGTGACACTAAGTAGCTATCTTGTAAGCAACACAAGCATTACATGTGTGTTGACACATCATCATATTTCTCAACAAGGCAAATTAGAGCAATGATGTGAATTTTTGTCTTGAGAGCATTAATATTTTTTATGGGTCTGGGAACCAGCATTAAAACAGACTCTAAAATGGGATGTAAATATTATAATGATGAGTTATTCCTTCCTGCTTACTAAGAAGCAACAGACATCATGGCAGAAGCCAGCACATCCCATAATAATTTTTTGCCTTATTTTTTAACAACTGTTGCATATACTGATTGTTTTTAGTTTGCAGGGGCCAAAGGACATGGATCCCCAAAGGAAAACTCCATTTTGTACATGGCAACCATGGTAGCCTGTGCTATAGGTGCCTAGAGGGATGGATTCCCCACATCCTTCAGATTGCCAGGTGGATGATGCATGCTGCCAGAGTCATTGTGGTGTACTGTTGAGACTGCAAAACACTTCACCCTCCCCGACCCTCAGAGCCAGGGACATCATTTTGCCTGGTGGCACCACAGCCTTCACCAAGAAAGAGGACTGGGATCGGGCAGGACAGCAGCCACCGTGCCACATTACCATTCTGGGGCACTACCTCTCCTTGCTAGTGCTGTCATCAAGCCATCTACTTTGATTAGCCAACAGGTCTCCTGGTTGATTTATTATAATGCATCTTCACAGAAAAGTGAATAACCACATGAAATCTGAACAAGCAAATGTAGAAGCTAGTCCACAGGAGCTGTGTTACCATGTGTGCATACATGTTTGTTTTCCCCTCCTCCTGTTTTCAGAGGTATGTTTTAACAAGAAAATAATTAGGGCTGGGCCTCCTGAGATGTTCTCCTGCAAATTCATTGTGCCATGGACATTTGCAGTTTGGGTGGCTATGTTTCAGCTTCCAGGTTGCTGGATGTTGGCACCTGCTTGGATTGCACCCCACTTCCAGAGGGGAAGGGATGAGTGAGCACCTCCATGCCCTTGTTTTCACACAGAGAAAACATACAACAGTGGGGCATCATGCTTCATGCTCATTGCTCACATAGGTGAAGCAATGGGATTTTGTCCTTACATTTACTAACGTATGCATTTAGTAGTAGCTTATGTTCAATAAATATTTCTGATACCTAATCTGACCTTCTGCTTCATGCAGCACTCATTACACACTTTGAACCCATCCATTTTATTTGATCAGAGTAGGACTTGTATTTTTCCACAAATAATGTTCAAAAAAGTTGTGCAGTTTCCATGTAAAACCACAAAAGGAGACAGAACATACTGTTTCCCTTGGTCATTTCTACTGTTGGTTAACCATCTTTGTTCCTAAAATTGTATTCCTTATTTCTCATTTAAATGCATCTGACTTCAGTTTCCAGCTGCTGCAACTGATTTTTTCTCTGCAGGATGAAGGAGACCTATGTGAGAGGTCATATTTCCTCTGTGGCCAGGCCACCCTCCAGCCTTCTCTTTGATATAGGAACTACAAGGACTGCTTTAAGCCTAGTAAAGGATTTTCCTTAGCTCTCAAATCATTTTAATTAACTTTTTTTTTTTTTTTTTTTTTTTCATCCTCTCCTATTTTTATTTTTATGCTTTAGTTGAGCAGCATATTCCACCAGCAGTTTATGTGAATGGAAATGAGCTGAGGTGCCAGCTGCTGCCTGCTGCTGCCATCCCCAGTGGGACCTCTCTGCTCTCCAGTCTGTTCACTTTGACTCCTCATGCTATGTGTTTCAGAAACCCCGTGGACTACATCTCTTTTTCCCAGATACAAACCTTGATGCTTTACTGTTCACAACGTTAAATTTTGTGTTTTGCTTGCTGATAAGGCAAAAGCAGAAAAACATTTCAGGAAAAAGACCTTGAATCCAGGTTTCTCTCAGTGTCTTCTACCCTCACTACTGGGCTGCAGGGACACTTTGTTCATTTGCTTTTTGTTTCTTTAAATCCACCCTTGTGGCCACAGGAGTCAAAAGTGATTCTGTGGCAGACCCAATGCCATCCCAGGGGTTCAGGTACTCCCTTGGGTAGGAGAAGGTTCAGTCTGAACTTATCCAGGTTGAGGAGGACTCAAATTTGTGTCTGCCCCTCTCTGGGTGATTTCTCTGACCACCAGCCCCTTCTGTCACCTTCAGCTTGAACATGAGGAATGCAGCAGTTATGTGTATGCAGCAGAAAGGGGAGAAGAAGTTTGTCCTGAAGGGTGCATCTCGGGCTCCCCTGAGCACCTAGGGAGAGCGGCTTAAATCTGTTTATAGCAGGCTTGTTTAAATCTGTTTCTAGCAGGCCTGGAGTATCTAAATCCCAAACTGAGATGCTCCCCTTTCCTTATTCACTGCAGAGGAGCCTTTGGTGACCAGCCTAGGTCTGTAACCCTGAGGCTGGTGGCCAGAGGTGCTATTTAGTTCTTTCATCGAGCTGGGATCAAGTTCACCACTTAAACATCCCATTTCCTTTCTGTAAAACAGGTCTGGCAATGATTCCCCAAGGAATGGTGCAGTATGGGATTTGTGATGTGTGAGTATGATGGGGTGAATTCTGCTTCTTAAACACCATTTACTTTGTGTATAGATAAGCTTTCAGCAAAAATGTTACATTGTACTTAACCCCTCCCTCCCCCAATAGTGTCTTTTCACTTAATAGTTATTGGTGATTATACATTCTTAATTAAAGTAAATAAAACTGCAAAGCCAACACTAAATTATCCTCTTGTGTGTCTCCATGTAGCTCTGGGAAATATAACACTAGTTCAGTGTTGTGAATGAACAAACTTTGGCCCATGGCTATTTTAGCTTGGGTTTGAAATGTCTTCCTTGTTCTTTTGCTAGTTATTTCTCTGAGAGACATGCAAATGCTCCAGAGGTAAAAATGGAAAGACATGAGTGAACAAATAGTGGCCAATAGTGCATGCAGAGTTCAAGTATTTGTGCATTAAAGTATAATAGCCACTGTGCAGACTGGCATGTCCCAGAAACTCCTTGGATAGCACAGCTAAGGTAGGCCACAGCAAACCCTGACAGATGACCCATTTGTGTTGTGCACTTTTTGCTTAAAAATGCCAAAATTGTGTAATTTAATTACAAAATGCAACAGAGATACAGAGTTCAGGATACTGAACCAGATTTTAGAAAAAAAATTAAAAAAAAAAAAGAATGCAGACCAGATTTCTAGATCATAGGACTTAAATGCAGTGGTTTTCAGCTGTGGATGCATTTTTTTTTCCCTCCTAATGAGCAGCTATTAAGAGAGGAAGAACAGGAAAACCTTTCCTTTGAGTGCCAGCCAACATTTGATTTCCTTGCCCTTATAGTTCTACGAAAATTAGTTTTTAATCTGGACAGTTAATATCAATGAGTGAAACACTGGTTCCCTGTCTCTCTTCTAAATGACTTTTACATTTCTGACTCAGCCAAGGTCTTCTCAATGAAAAGCAGAAAAGAGTCTCAAAGCTGAAGCAGCTTGTAATGCATATGTGAGAACTGTGATAAACACCAGGGCTGGTTTTGATACTAATGTTAGGTGAATATGTGTCTGTTGTAAATAGGATCACTCAAAGGGATTTGACTAGTCTGAATTACAAAGTTATTTTATTCCAGGAATTGCAAGTTTTGTGTTAGAAATTTTTCAGATTCTTGCCACCATAGTTTTTTTTTTTTTTTTTTTTTTTTTTTTTTTTTTAAAGGAAGATGTTATTGAGAATTTTCTTCACCTTCCACACAGTACAACTGGACATGACCCGTAGGATATGGTCCATAACTGAAAAGCAGTCAGTGACACCTAAAATTTAGAAGAATGTTTCTAAGACAAAAGCAGAACAGAAAGTTCCAGGTTTTATTTTGTATGTCTTGTAATTCTCAAATATTGATCTCACCATTTATGGGCTGTCTGGCTCTTCACTCCTGATAATTTCCTAAGTGCATACAGGGGCAGAGTTAAATAAAAGTCAAAGCAATTCCAAATAAATAAATATTTGCCCATAGCGTTGCTTTTATTGTTCCAAAGTGAAAGTTTCTAGTGAAAAAATCTCATTAACAACAACAACATTTTATCACTTCTCATCCAGAAAAGAAATTCTTTAGCCCTGTTCCTACTGAAAACAAGGAGAGTATATAAGGCTCACTGAATGCAAATCACTGTTTGTGTTGTGTTAGCAGAACCAGACAGACCTTTCATTTGACCTGGTGTGAAAGTTTTTCTATTCTTATTTAATCTACAGATGTTAAACAAAACAATAAATGCGTTTTTTTTTTTTTTTTTGTCTTTTATTTTCATTTTTAGTAGCTCTGCAGACAAAGAAATGTCTGTTACACCCTTCAATGAAAATGAATTAGAAATTGCTGTATCATACTTTAAAAGAACGTATTTGTGTATATACTTTGTACATTATATGCAAACAACAAAATCCATGCTTGAACAAGAATATTTGTTTTCTGCATTCATTAGTCATTATTCAGCATCCTCCTCCTGTTGTGCCATACAGGGAGCAGGGCTGACATCACCTGACTTACATGGTCAATCACACAGTACAAAAATCCATTGGCACACATCACAAATCATCAGCTGGCTAAAAATGACTCAGAAGTAATGGATTATATGGATTGTTTTGCAGAATTGCTAACTGAGATAAGGGCCAGATTCACTGGCTGCATTTACTTATTGCTGGTGAAAAATCAGCTGGGGATTTTTGTGTTTTAAAATCATTGTGCCTGGGGAAAGCTTCCTCAGCATGTTGGTCATAGCAGGCTGGATCCATAGTTTTTCCCCATTTGATTAGGCTGTGGCTCATTTGTTCCTTTTGGCCTCTCTGCTTAGAGCAGGCTCTTTGCATCTCTCTTTCTCATGAGACAAGGGTTTGCATCCCAGCAGTCCCACACCACGCCTCCTGAAGTTCTCTTCAGATTGTGAGAAGTTTAAATACATTTTATTTTATTTATTTATTTTTTTCCAACAAGCAGTTTGAATTTAAAATTTTCTCTCCAGGGACACCCATGTAAAAGCACACCATGGCCAGGCTTTGTAAGATCTTTCAGAAAATAAGAAAAATCCATTATGGTTTTAACACAGAGCTGCCCAGCCTGCAACACCACTATAAAACACCTGCACATGATTCAATGCCTCATTGCATTTGGTCATGATTCCCCTGGGGAATGTAATGCACTTCTGCACACAGCTTCTCCTTCAAGACACACACGTGTCTTTGGTCACTCCTTTTCTCCCTCCTTAGCTATTTTTACAGTCACTATGTCCTCATTTCTGCAAAGTGGATTTCTCTGCTCTTCTCTCCTGCTCGGGCTCCCTCAAGGTTTGGAAACCCCTGTAAGCTACTATTTGTTGGGGTGTTGTGGTTTAAGCCAGCAGACAGCTCAGCACCACACAGCCGTTCTCTCACTCTCCCCACAGTGGGAAGGGGAGAGAATCTAAAAAAGGAAAAAGTGCAAGAACTCATGGGTTGAGATGCGGGAAGCTTAATAAGAAAGGGGAAAAATAAAAATAATAAAAAAAACAAGTGATGCACAACATGATTGTCACCACCTGCTGAGAGATGCTCAGCCAGTCCCTAAGCAGTGGCCTCCCCCCTGGCCAACTCCCCCAGTTTTATTGCTGAAAAAATTAAACTTTATCCCATCTGAAACCAGGACATGGGGACTTCTTTAATTTTCTTCAGCAGGTGATGAACTTCCTATGAAAATGTTCAGTGACTACTGACTAGCTAGTGAGGCGCACCCCCAAAGACAATTATATACCCATAACCATGGCTTTTTTTTTTTTTTTTTTTTTTTTTTTTTTTTTTTTTCCCCAGAGGAAGCATCTCTTAAATGGGCAGTCTCTGAAGTTCACCAGCCCTTCTCTGCTGGTCCTAGCTAGGTGCAATCTCTTCTCCTGCCACCTCCTGGGGATTTGGCTCTGTGTGAAGCAGCCCATGGAGAACACATGGCATCCACAGAAAATGCTGCAGTATAAAATGCCAATAATTCAGGTGGTTCTTCAGTTCTGGTAACTTCAGTGCGCTGTTCTGTGCTTCAGCCAGAGTGTTTTAAGCAGCTGAGTAAGATCCAGTTGGAGACTGGAGACTGGTTGAAGTACAAATTTGTTTAAAGCTCGGTCTTTCTGTGGAAGAACATCAGCAGTTTTCAATTTTCAGACCCTGGGATAGTTTTCTTTGAAGTCAATGTGAATATGGCTTTGAATCTGCCCTCGCTCCTCCTTTAGCAAACACATGCCAGGAGCAGCTCAGGCTGAGTTTGAAGTAACATTTGTTTTTCCTCATTTACTTGTAACAGGACCAGCTGCTCTAACATGCTTGGTTTGACCATGACTGCCAACATTCACTCTGCAAAAGGAAATATCTGTCCAAAGGACACCCTTGTACCTTCCTACTGACAACCGTGGTCACCAAATTCCTGCTTGTTTGGTGTATGCCAGATTAGTTTGTTATAAATGCAGCACTTTGCTTTGAAATCCTGACAGGATACCAGTTGGTTTTAATGAACAGGCAAACTTCTCACGCTCCAGCCTCAGCCTTGGGCAAGATGAAATAAATAAATAAGTCACACACATGGAAAAGCAAGCAGCATAGGAATGGGTGATTCTCCCCAGCAATCCCAGCTCTGTCACACCACAGAGACTTCATTTTCTTTTTTCCCAAGTCAACTGCCAGAACTATTTCAAACAGGCATCCTTGTAACCTTTGATATTCCCTACAGATTTTTCCTTGTCATAGAGAATCCAAAAGCAGTGCTCTCAAAGAAATAAGAAGCCTTGTCTTCTGTAAAACCTAACTTCTTGATCTCTGCCAAGGGAATAGAGTGTAACTGTAAGTCTCTATTCCAGAACAAAATGCAGCTACTGTGACTCAAAGATAACAGAAAAAAAGGAAACTTATTTTCTGCACTAACTTTATTTTTATTTCTAAATATTTATAATTCTTCCTTTGTTAGCATCTGCACAATTAAAAAAAAGTGAGAAAAACAATGTGAGCCATATCTTGATCTTGTCAGGTTCAACTTCTGTAAGAGTACGTGAGAGATCATGGCTCACCCAATAAAAGGTGGACAAAAGACTTGGATTTCCTTAGGTGTCTGCCAGTGGACATCAGATCATTCACTTTAGACACCTCACTCGTGTAAGCCAGTTCCTTCAAGCAGCAGAGACCTGGCACCCACACAGCGGCCAGGAGCTCGGCAGTGTGTCTCTTCTGAAGGATGGCCTCTGGTGCAGCACTGCAACTTCAGGTGCTGTGAGGAAGCATTGGTTCATAGTGCCACCTACAGAACTGGCATTTCCACTCGGTTCTGAATTAACAGGACAATGTGTGGATTGTCTTTGCTTCCTTTCTGTTTTAGAATGGGTAACTCCATTCAGCAGTCTCTATAATATACACCTAAAAAGCTGCAGTCTAAAGGATACCCATGACAAAAATTACAGGGACTGGGCTAGTCCATGAAGGAGCTTGAACTGGCTTTGGTGAATCTAAAAGTAGAAGCTGTAGTGGAGAAAGCTATCCAAGCAGCATATTATTATGAAAACTTTTGCTTACTGTCATTCAGCCTAATTAAAACAAAACAAACAAACAAACAAACAACAAAAAAAACCACAAAACCAACCAAACAACAACAACAATGAAACCAACACAAAATGATTAAAAGGAGTAGACTGAACAATAAAGGGAATTTTGGAATTCATGTGTCTCCACATCCTTCTGCTGTTATTTTATGCTTTCAGAAATGAAAACTCCCATGGCCACTGCTAGAATAGAAAGTAAAAAAAAATAAATCATGATCCATCAGTTTAATTTGAGAAACTTGCTGCATCACCAACAGGACAGCCTTATTTATCACTTATGTGACCAGCTATTTTGGTGTCAAATGGGAAAGAGGAGTGGCTTTTCCCAGAGATAGGCTGATGCATATGAGAGAACGATTTCAGTCTGGGGCATGTTCTCACCATGATTCTGTTTTCAGTGACAGCTTACACACACAGGTAGTGGCACAGCTGCATGAACACAGAAATGAAGTATAGTGAGGCAACAGAAATTGCTTCTTGTTCCAGGCCAGGCTCTGAAAAAGGGGTAAGCTCTGGATAAGCTGATTTTGCTCTATACTTCCATGCTACACACCACATTCTCGAGTTAGTACTCCTCTTGTGTTGAAGTCCCATCTGTCTGTCCAAAGGACACTTCCCAACTTCTAGCATCTATGAATCTACAGAGTCCTGGAAAAACTAATCTGAACACCTCTAAAGAGGATTAGTTGAAAACAATTAAATGTGGAGTCAAAGCATATAAGAGTTTGAGAGTCCCTTTCTGCCAAATGTTACAATTGGAGAACATTTTAAAGTGATTATGGAAGCTTTAGCAGATGAATTAATCAGTGTATGACTCCTTCCCCCATAGAGAGTAGTGCTTGAGTAGGAAATTATTTAAAACTGGCAGAATAGAGTAGATGTTATCAGTCTGACTGTCATTCTGTTCAATTTGGGAAATCTTACTCTCGTCCCTAAGGAAAAAAAAAGATTCACATTCCTTGACTCACTCTGCTCTGGTAACAGGTGATATATTTGAGTTACTGGGAACAGGTGTTATATTGGGTAGATAACAAGGAGAAGGAAGAGCTCCCTTAGTTAACATTGCACTCTCTGCAGTAAGGCTTAAAATTTCTGAAATAGGAAAGAAAGACCGAAAAACTGAGAAAGACAACATTCTCACCCCCTCTGTGAGTAGCTACAGGCTGCATTTCTATAAGGTTATTAATTCTTGCACCTTTTATGTATGATGTTTGTAATAATAAAGGCCACGATCTGTTCCTTTGGTTTGAACTGCTTGGCTTAATATATGACCAAGTGTAATATCAGAACACAGAAGAAAAGGCTGAACTAAAAATACCCTTTTATTGCTATAACACAGAGTGAAGTTGTATGTCTCTTTTCATGTTTGCCCTTTAGTTTCTGATGCTCTTTAAATTTATGGTGGAGTGCTGGCCTAAAGTGATAAATGGTGTATGGATACTGGAAAATGGAAATGCTGCTTGTCAGCTTGCATAATATGAGCAGCAAGTCTGTGGAAGTGATTCCAGGTTTAAATGTACTTTGTGGTGCTTCTTCTTGCCCTGTACCTTTTCTTTCATGCCCCTCTCTGAGATGCTATCTTGCCAGGAGATACTTGCTATGTATTTATGTCTATCTCTGTTTAAGGAAGAATTCTGACTGCCTGGTTGGTAAAGTCTGTTGAGTTTGCTTTTGATTCAGCATGAAAACATGATGTTTGACCTTTCCACAAGGACAGTGACACCTTTCTTTTATTCTAGTTTTCTTAACAGAATTACAAAAAGAATTTAAAAGAGCCTTTTCATATTGAAAGGGTATTGTAGAGTATACAAAAGGTCTCAGTTTTGTCCTGGATAAAGATGTGGATTTATCTTGTGGGCAGTGTTACCCAAATACTTCAAAGGTTTGAAATCTATCAATCATCTTGTTATCATTGCTACAGGCAAACAAATGCATTAGCTATGTATTTTCTTCCTGATATTATAAGGATAGATAAGAGAGAATTTGCTAAACTATTCTGTTTTGATTTTTGATTGTAACTTTTCCTCTGTTTTCTTTAGCATGTAATCTCACAACTGTAGATGGATACCTAACTGATATTTTGTCTTGACCACCTGTATATTGGGTGAAATTAATCTGTTTCTGAGGTTTTCTTCTACAGGATAGGAATATACTCTTAAGTTTGATGTACAGATCACCTTTACTATCAATAGAGAAGAAGGGGTACCAATTTTATGTACTTTGAGTGTAACTGAACACAATAGATGTCTACCACTATTGGAGATAAGCAACCCTTCCTGGCCCACAGGTGCCAGTTCAGCAGGATGTGTTTCCCACAGGTCTTACAACCCAAGTGGCAGCTTCATGTGGGTGTCTTAGTTATCATGAGACATCTCCAATGGCAGATTTTTTAGGCCTTTATTCTTTTGATTATAGGGAGAACATGCAGTCAATAAGTAGAAACATATCTTTAGCAAGTACAGTCTTTAGTGTGATCACTCTTGACTTCCGTGAGAATCCAAACACATCAAGTTTCTTTCTTGTCACTTCTGTGACTCTTTAAAACACTGGTCCTTTCTCCTGATTATCTCTATTTGCTAGATGCGGTAACATCTGCTGGTCTTGATATCAAAATGAAAATCTGGTTGAGATAACTGCCCTGTTATACAAAGTGTGCTGAGGGGGGGATAGGGGCTGTCCTGCATTGTAGACAGCTGGTAGGGTAGAATAATTTGTCAAGGTGATATGGAAAGTACATGGGAGAGAGGGAGAGGCCAAAGTCATTCCCATGTAGAGAGGTAGAGACCTGGTTCCCAGGAGAGCGATTCAAACCAAGTGCCTGCATAACGTTACACCTGAACAAGGGCAACAGCAATGGTAAAGGCACAGATGTAATACAGGAGTTCCTTAGTTTCATTTGCCTATGAGGCTCAGCTTAGCAGGTTTTTTAGACTTTGTCATGATAGACCACATCTATCAACCTCTGCAGAATTACATCCTATACAAAATTCAGCAGCAGACAGTATTTCTTTCTACATCAAATAATGGATTTCTGTATGTTATGCAGTTACTTTCTGTGTGGATATCTTGCTCATGCTGGGGAAATCAGAAGGATTCTGTAGACGGATCCAATCTGCATTTTACCCTTTGAAGGAAACCGCTCTAACTACCAGACTATAAGCTCAGTTGTGGAAAGTACTTTCCATCCCTCCCTGAAGCTATGTACCTCTATAGGAAAACACGGCAAATTAATTGGATCAAAACCTCAGAGCATGAAATAAGGAAGTAAGGACGGTTCTGTTGCTAAATAATCAGATCATTAAAAAGAAGAGGAAGAGTCTTTTTTTTTTGTTTTGTTTTGTTTTGTTTCCACTAAGGCCTGCTTGTATACTTTACCCAGAAACTAAAAATGCATAATAAGGTAATATAAGCCAGAAACTTCCTGGTGCAAAGATCAGGGCTCACATCCCTCCACTCCAAAGTTAACTCCTATGAAGATTTGGAGTCATGATGTTATAAGTGAAATTCAAAAATACATCATGTAAGAATGGAGTGTCCTGATATGACAACAATGGTCATGGCTTTGATTGAGGAAGCCTGGGCTCAAGGCTCCTTTCTGTCTGGGCCAGAATTCAGTTGCTGTGAAGGTCAACCACATCCTGAGGATATGTTTTAAGTGTCAGAACTGGGCGTGGATTTTTCTCATCTGTCCTAGTGTAGCTGGTCCAATTTGCGTCAGTACTTGAATGCTTCTGGGGCCAGAGAACAGACACAAAGATCCAACTTCTTAAATCTCATAGATAGGGCACTCAGTCTAGGGGAAAGGGAATAACATCTTGCATTCAGCCTGTATTCCAAGGGATCTGTCTACATCTGTGGCTGAACGTCCCATAGCATCTGTCTTCAGAAAGCTGATTCTCAGTGCAGCTGTTTCTCACAGTTCAAGAAGGAACAAGTCTGGTGCGAATCTCAGCCCACAAAAAAAGAGTTGGATTGGTTATGTAGAATTCATGTAATTATACCCCAAACTTCCTGTCTATTCTAGCTTCCAAAGGTTCTGAAATAGAAGGGTATTTGTGAAAGTAAAAAATTATGAATTATCTCTTTTTTTCTTTTGTGCCCCCCCCCCCCCCCAAAAAAAAAAAGAGGAAGTATTAAATCTCTAGTGATCAATAATTTGCACACTTCTGAAAACATGACATGTTTTGTTAAAAAAATGCCATTTACAAAATGTTGAAATTTCCAAAACATTTTCCTTCTTTCTGGGGAAAAGAGAGCGTGCAGAGGGAGGGAAATGTGAAAACAACATTTTTCCTAAATCTACATAAAATTCCATGTTGCTGAAACTGTGAAACAGCAAGTTTGGTAATTAACTGTGGTGGTTTAACACCAATGGGTAGCTAAGCACCATCATGGTGCTCTCTCACTTCTCCTCAGAAGGACAAGAGGAGAAAATATGATGAAAAAAGCTCTTGGGCTGAGATAAAGACAAGGAGATCACTCACCAATTACTATCACAGGAAAAACAGGCTCAGCATAGGGAGATTAATGTAATTTATTGCCTAGAAAAGTGAGAAACAAAAAGCAAACTAAAAACACCTTCCCTCCATACATCCTCTTCCACCCCCTCCCCCTGAGTGGTGCAAGGGAACAGGGAGTGGGGGCTGCGATCAGTCCATGGCGCTTCGTCTCTGCCACTCCTTCATGGAGCTCCTTCATGCTGCTCCTCCCCACTCCCAAATTAAAGAATTGCACAAACTTATAGCTAAGAAAATGACATGCAATTAGTGCTTATCAGGCTCCTCTTATTTGCCTTCAGGTTTTCTTCTGTGAGTTTGTTTACAAAGAACTTGTCTTTGCTGGGTTCAAGTTGACCAATGGCACTTTAGATCTTGTAAGAGCAATGCCAGCACTTAAGCTAATGGAGAATTTTCATTATCTCTCTCTCTTAAATTACTGTGTTGAAGAGCAGTGGGAAAATGACTATTAATCATCTGTCAGAAGCAGCAGGAGGAATTTTTCTGTTTTTGTTTTTCCTTTTAATTTTTTTCCTCCTTACATATTTAAAAATAGGAGGACAAAAACACCAATTTACAAACTTCACCTAGACAGATTTCTTTTTTTTTTTTTTTTTTTTTTTTTTTTTTAATACAAATGTCTTGGGTGCTTATTGGTCTCAGAGAAGAGAATTTTCCTTGGAGATGCAATAGTGGTAAATATGCCAAATATGCCTGTGTGTAAGGTGGGTTAGGACAGAGCAGTGTTGTAGGAGTGAGGAGAGTGCATGTTGAACAAGGTCCTAACAGCAGGAGGATAGCAATGGGGAAGGAAGGAGGTGACCAGTTGGGTGGCTTGAGGACAACAGGGATGAATTATCTGTGAGGCCACTGGCAATAAAAAGCCTATCCAGAGGACTAAATTTCCTCCAAAGAAAAGAATGCCAAAAAGAGGTGATTTGGATCCCAGATTAATCCAGAAAGGAAGGCTTATATTAGCATGATAATTCTTAGTAAATATGGAAGAAGTATGGGAAAAAAAAAAAAGACAAAGATATGAGAAAAGTGGCCAATTATGTCCTACAACAATTATATCTCTGACTTGCACTTTGGAGGGCTGGCACCCCTAGAGCCCCATACAAATCCCTGGCTTCACACCATCTCCCATGGCATAACATAATCCCTCTCTTCACTCAGAAGAATCACTGAGTTCCTTGTGATTTGTTACCTCTTTGGTCTACCTGAGCTAGTGATATTTTTCAGTATATTTTCCAACATAGAGTCATCAGAAACATTTATGAATGACATATTTCTTTTGTGCCTTATTTTCATCAAACTTTGATCAAACCTGTACAGAGAAGATTGAGGTAGAGTTGCACTGAGTACAATTACATGTTCTATCCATACCACAGGATTCGTAAGAACAGAGATTTCTGCAGTCATAATTCACTGAGTTCATGAGAAGAAAATATGACCAAAGAGTTCAACTACAGTATTTTTGGCTGCTTAGGGCATCAAGCTGAGATATTTCTTGAAAATGGCCCTTTTGTACAGAAGTCATCATTTTCTACAGGCAAAGTAGCAACTCCTTTTAGTAGCAGACCTCATTGTTATTTAAGATGGGTGTTCCCTTGGGGGTCTGCAGAAGTCTAAGTATCTGTGTGGGATGTTTCTGAGTGGGATGGAACACATCTTGTGTTTCCTGAGCAGCAGCACTGTGATGCAGTCAAAAAAATACTGCTCTAAGGAAAGCTTAGACTATACAGTATGATCTGTGCCCAAATCCTGCCTTTCTGCTGGGTTTCCAACCTACCCTTAAAAATGTTCCCTAGTGGAGATTCACCCTAGACAGTCTTTAAATAGAGGTAGACGTTTCTTACCTTGCATCAATGTAGACCTGCTCTCAACTGGGGCCTGTTGAAGTGCCTTCTCCAAGGCAGCAGAGGGCTATATCCACCTTCTCATCTGCCCTAGGTATGGTGAGCAGCTCTTGGTACTGACACCTGTTGTCAGGTGCCTAGACATAACTCCCTGACCAACTGTAGCTTTGTGATATGCAAGGCTTTTAAAATGACACTTAAAAGAGTCCTATTCTATCCCTCTGAATAAATTAGTCCATGTGAGCTGCTCAGCTGCCGTGGGCTCTGTCACCTCACTCCAACACGCACGACTAAAGAAGAAGAAAGGCAAAAATTTATACACATTAAAACATATTTTATGCCTAATGTAGGCATGAGATCATTGTGATTTCCAGCTTATGAGTAGCTGCTCATGTTAGGCCAAGGTGCCCTAGCACTAATTTTAACTGGGGTGCTTTGCTTTCTCTGCCCTTGCATGGGAATGATGTTCAGGTTTAATGACGGATCCCCCCACTCCCATGGGCTGAGCTCACATCGTTGCAGATGTGACTGATGAAAGGCTTGTTGGTGACTGCAAGGCTTTACCTTGTTCCCTTTCTCAGCCACTAATTGTCTTTAAACTTGATCCTTACATGAAACCATTCACTCTCTATAAGTTACCAATAAATCTATTTATAGTCGTATATAAATCATCTTTTACATTTTTTTAGCGAAACGATTAATTAAGTTTGAGTTCTTTTCTTTCCAAGTAGTTTAAATACTTATGAACTGAAATTTAAATAATTATAGCTTTCTCAGACTATTTTTTAGAAAGATCTATCAAGTACAAAGTTGAATTTTCAATGCTTCATTTAGCATACTGCAAAGAGGGAAAAAGAAATATATTAAAATATTTGGTACTAGAGCTTTTAAATTAGAAAGAGAGACCAAGAATTCTGATTACTAATTAAGTTCACAATTAACACAAATAAAGCACCTAGGGTTGTGGGAAATTTTGACAAGAAAAGGCCTACAGAGATTCATACATTTTGTGCTATAATTATACTGATATTTTAATATTATTAAAGCTATTAACTTGTGAATACTCATGAAAAACCATACTAAGTTGATACGGGCTATATATATATGTTTGTGTGTGTGTAAAACTATGAAGAGTTGTAAAAATATTGAACCAGATTCTGATTGCACATGATCCCATATCCTTCAACCGGTTAATGGTAGTTATTGCAACATAAATTTTACCACGTGTGTGCACAACTCAGTGGAGGTCAGCTTGAGGAGAACCTCACTTATGGCTACTTACCCTCCAGCTCACAGGACTGCCTCTAAAATTATACGCTACAAGCAGGCATGCCAATTATTGATTACAAACCTGGAGACTGATATGGATACTGAACACTGTAGTACTGTAGGGACATTGGTTAGACTTACAGCCCTCCACCCACCAACTGTGAGCACTGTGTCTCCTAAGAGATTCTTTACCATTGCTCTTGGCTGCAGGAAATGAACAAGAGGGAATGAGGCTGACAGAGCAAAGTCTGATGTTGCTTACCATTCCTTGCTTGCCAAATGTGTGCAACCACGGACAAGTGAAGCTTGGGGACTGCAGAAACAGCCTAGTCATAACCAAGCTGGCTCCAGCAGTGCTGTGCCAAGATTACCCTGATTCAGCAGAGGTGAGAATTGATCCCATTGTGTCTAATGTGTTGCTATTCAACAGTCTCCATCATTGTTGTCGCTGTTGGTTTTTGTTAGTGCAGGATTTTATTTATTTATTTATTTTGTTGAAGAGGACAAAATTGATTCTGAGGCAAGGCAAGCCCCGATTTTTCAGAATGGACCAACAGTGATATTTAATACATACACTTGGATTTTCCTAGAAAGGCTTTATTTCTATTGTTGTTTGGATTGCAGTATTAAAGTTCTCACTGAGACTATTATCATGCATTTACAAAGTTGCAATGACATGAATGAAGGATGAGGAACACTTTAACTGCATTAGTTGTATAGTGCCGATCAATTATTTGAACTGAAGTTAAAGGCTAACTGGCGTCTGGAGATTAATTTGGAAATGGTGTATGCATTCTATTTTCAGACACATTGATGCATTTAAAGAGTGAATAAACACAGACCAATCAAGAAAGAAAGCAGAGGCTTGGGGAAGACAACTCTACAGTATTACAATATTAGCATTACACTTTCAATATGAGGCTCCCATAGAGTGTATGCAAATCCCTAGTGGGATTTAATTGAAGAGTTTGTGCATTCAAGTCAAACCAGGTCTCATTTACCCAGCAACAGAAGATGTTCCACAGTATGAGGCTTCATTTACCAAAATTGCAGGAGAGACTCCCTGTCTGAAAACCTGCTCTGTCAGCCTCTGATGAAGAAGCTGGCCAAGCTCTACTGGGTATTGGCCTTTCTGTACATCAGGAGAGCAGGGAAGGCCTGTAGTGAGGAGCTGATCAGAGTTAAAGAAAGACACTATTCAACAGCTACAGCTGCTTTAAAAAATCATAGTTTCTTGGTATCTGGGACTCTAGGTAATTTGCAAAATAAGTGAGAATATGCTAATGAATAGTAATATTCCAGTTCTTTCAACAGTGGGAGTTGTCTGTTACAGACTGCACTTAATTTTATCCCTGTTTTCAAACAAAAGGGAGAAAATTCAGAAAGATCTAAGCAAGCAATAGGAGAAGTAGGGCCTACAGCAGAACATTTGTTTGGTCTGCTTTTCACTGTTGGTCCAGAAATAGCAGATCAGATTATATCAGATTATCTTTTTATAGATTATGGGAAAAGAGAATCACAGAATCTGAGAAAGGCTGAGGTTAGCAGGGCCCTCTGGAGGCACCTGGTGCCACCTCTGTCCAAGCAGGGACACCCAGAGCAGGCTGCCCAGGACCACGTCCAGGCGCCTTTTGGAGATCCCCAAGGAGGAGACCCCACAGCCTCCCTGGGCAGCCTGTGCCAGGGCTCCGTCACCCGCCCAGCACAGAAGTGCTGCCTGGTGCTCAGAGGGAGCCTCCTGGGTGCCCGGCTGTGCCCATGGCCTCCTGTCCTGGCACTGGACACCACTGAGCAGAGCCTGGCTCTGTCCTCTCTGCACCCTCCCTTCAGGGATTTATACACATTGATAAGATCCTCCCTGAGCCTCCTCTTCTCCAGGCTGATCAGAAATTTTATAAAATCTCAGCACCTGCTTGCCTATGGCTTCCTGTAAGTCTTCTATCAGCAACACTGAGGCCCCTCCCTGCTTGACTGTGGTGGGATGAGGATGTGCCTAGAGGACGCTGGCTGGGTAAGCTGCAGCTTCAGTGATGTCAGAGCCACATGTATGTGACTCCGTGTTTGCCAGCAAAATGAATTGGATTGGCTTTTGGGAGGGCATTGTGGACATACATGGGTCCCGGTGAGTATGGAGGGCACAATCTAGGTCATAGCTGCAAGGTTGCAGACACTCCAAATGGTTTTGTTTCCAGATAAAAGCATATAAATACATCTCAACCAGTACTGCGTACAATTGGATCACTGAATTGACCTAGAGTGATTTATGGTGTGATTCACTTCAGTAAACAAAGGTAATTGACATAATTGAAGGTATCAGAGACAGCCGCATGAAGTTGACAGTTTCATCATTATATTCTTGTAGCAGTGGGTTGTGAAGTGGTGACTTTTTCTCTAGACAAAAAAGTCTAGTTGGGTTCTTGGGACAGCCTATGTCCCCAGCTCTGTTCCTGCTTCTGATATAATTATGGGCATGGGACATGTCAGCCTGCCCAAGAATTCCTTTCTTCCTCTCTTCCTTTACCCCTCCTAGCATTTAGCTCTAGGGGCTCCAAATTTGGGGTATATGGAGTCCCTAAAAGCCATATTTCTGGACACTGATCATTTTCTCATGAACTATGAGCTAATGCTTAATGTGCAAAGGTTACTCTACCTTTGCTGTCTTTGTGCATGTCACTTATAAGTCTCTATGTACCCCTGGCTCATAGCCACTCCTGGCCCTTTTACGGGAACCACAAGCAACTTTATGCCCATAAGAGACATCATCTAAGCCTACTGATCAGATATAATAAATTAAAAGTATCCATGCAACTTGACCAGAAGATAGACTAATGCATCATGGGGGTGATCAGAGTAGATAGCATGTTGGCATAGACCATCTATCACAGTCATCCACATCTTCAAAACAAGAAATAGTGTGAGCAGAACAACACAGGAAGACTGATTTTACACAGTTCTGTGGTGGCTAGTAATGTATGAGACCTCAGTGCTCCCATCACCTTAGGGCAACCAAAAAATTATCCCTCTTCTAACAAACTTCCTTTTTCATTCAGTCTGTGTGTCCATTCCATTTCCTATTTGTCTAAAATTGGCCAATGGGCTCAGGAGTCACTGAGGAGACCTAGGGAGGTTCACACAATATAATAGCATATGCCACACCTTCCTTGAAAAGCAGGCTAATAAAAATGCGATTACTGTAACTGCAAAGCTCTTAGATGGGATTTCAAAGTTAAAACTCTAGTTAAAGACTTTTTCTTTCTAATGGCTCAAAGGAATGATTTTGATGGCATGGTCTGTTTCCCAGTGTTCAAGAAGTCTGGCTAGCTTATTGTTCTAAATATGTTGGCTATGGATTATTACCCATGGGCTATTAAAATATAATGGAGGGAGGGTCCAGCCCTCATACCATCTCTACTTACTCATCCATCCATTCCAAATGCTGCACAGGGCATGAACACTTGAGGCATTGGGCCTTTTGGTCTTGGGAAATCCAGAACAAATTCTCTATGGTGAAGAAATGTGCTTGGAAACCACATTCTTGTTCTTGCAGTAGCAGTAGACAGAAAATAAGATGTGAGTCATCTTATGTCATATGTGGCCAGCAGTTGGTAGCTCTCTCCACTTTGAAATTCACAGGATTTGCCTTCTAGTCCAACTTTGTGAATTCTCTCAAGCTTCCAGTTCCTGTCAGCCTGTATGGGCAGGTAACCTTCTAGTGTGCCACCACTGTGGTCCATACTTTTCTTTGTTCCTCTCTCCAAGCACCAAACTCCTGCCTCAAGACTTACATTGTAAGATGTTGCAGGGTGAATTAGCACAAGAGCATTTTTTCCACTGGTACTAGAGCTTGTCAGCCTTGGTTCTGAGACATCATTTGAGGCTTCTCCTCCATCAGAGGAATTGTTCCCCATGCTCTTATCCATGTTTTGCTGATGTCTCAGCACAAAAGTCTAATAAGCAACAGATGCTTAGGCACTCAAAACACTGAGACAAGAGAAAGGTGCCATTCAGGAGACTAGTTATAGTGGTTTTACCCTTCTGGGCAGCTGAACTCCATCAGAACTGCTGTCTCACTCCTCAAAGGAAAAAGGGGGAAAATATGATGGAAAGGGCTCAAGGGTTGAGATAAGGACAGGGAGATCACTCAACAGTTATTGTAATGGGCAAAACAGACTCAGCATAGGGAGAGTAATGTAATGTATTGCCTAGAAAAGTGAGAAAGTAAAAACAAACTAAAAACATCTTTCCTCCATCCACCCTCTTCTATCTTCTCTGCCTGAGTGGTACAGCATGGAGATCTGCTCCATGGGGGACCCATGGGCTGCAGGGGGACAGCCTGCTCCACCAGGGGCCTCTCCACGGGCCGCAGGGGAACTTGTGCTGCGTGCCTGGAGCACCTCCTGCCCTCCTGCTGCACTGCCCTTGGGGGCTGCAGGGCTGCTTCTCTCTCAGCTCTCTCCCCTCTCCCCCAGCTGCTGTAGCACAGCAGATTTTCCCTTCCTTCAATCTGCTCTCCCAGAGGCCCAACCAGCGTCACTCATGCCTTGGCTCTGGCCAGCAGCAGGTCCCTTTTGGAGCCATCTGGAGCTGGCTCTGATCTGACCTGGGGCAGCTGCTGGGCTCTGCTCACAGAGGTGGGACAGAAAATTAGCACAGAGGAGTTTGGGGAGATCTTGATGTGAACAGGAACTGCTGAGGAGGAGGAAGAAAGATCAGTTGGAAGTGAAAACCATGCTGGAGAGACCATTTGATTGATTTTTGTCCAGGGAAGAAGAATTCCCCTAGCACAGAGAGAAACTGGAACAAATGTAATGAGGAGCAGTTCGTGCCACGGTGGCTAAGAGGACTGACCCCTGCCTTTAGCAGGCAAATGTGTGCTTGCTGCCCTTGATTTGTTCTTATACTCTGTCAAATGGTATTTTACACAGTTAGAGCAAGCCAGTGAATTGTTAAAAGTTACCCCAGGGGTTTGTCATGCTGGACTATGCACCACAAGGGGCAGAGCTCTGCTTTCACCCGACATCCTCTTTCTCAAAAGCATGACATCAGCCTAACACATGGTTGTGAGTGGCAGGATGATGGCAACGCCTCCCTCATTGTTAATACATTTGCTTTTCTTAACTCATTGCCAGTATAGTTTGCTGACTGCTGCTGGTAGCTGGTTGGCTTTATTTTTAATAATTCCATGTCAAAACCAGGTTGGGAGTGAAAAGTGCTTTCCAGAAAACAGCCAAGCACAAAGGTGAGAAAATAGCATCTCTTGCCAGTTGCAGGGAGTTTTGCTGTGATTCATTGTGCTGCTGCTGGACTTGCAGATCTCTGCTTTTTTTTTTTTTTTTTTTTTTTTTTTTTTTTTCTGCCGCAGGCAAAAGCCAGATCAATCTGTTTTAGGTGTTTGTTTCATTGTTGGTATTCTGCACTCTGTCAGTCACAAAGGCAGAGGACACTCACCCAGAGACAAACGGATGATGGTAATTCACAGCATGCCAGACAGGGGTGTATGATTCAGCAATGAGCAAAACTGCTAACTAGAAAGGCTATCAAACAGGAAAACATCTACATTTGCCATATGATTACTTTATTTTAAATCTCTGCCAGACAAAAAGATCCACGATCATGACATCGTTTGCATTTTGGAGAATTCGTCTGTCCAACAAGGTACCATATGAGCTTTTTTTGGAGGCTGGTACATGTGTTATCTGCCTGATTGAGACTTGGGTGAAAACCTAGCAGGAGTTTGGCACATGTGAACAGTACCTCCTGATAACATGCTTTCTTTCAAGAAATGTTGTCTAACTAAGGAAAACTAAATCTCTGCTTTTGTTGCAAGAATTTATGAAGGCTAAACATACCCTTTAGCTCTGAAACACCAAACTTTGGCAAAAAAAAATAATAAAAATCATACTGTGTAAAACTTAATCTTTCTTCCTTCTGATATAGATATAATGGATTCAGTTTGCTTTTTGCACTTTTGTATAAGAGCAAGTCCACTATTACAGAGAGATTTTTTTCCAGGTGACATGTCCAAGGAACTTTGTCCGAGGGGATGGAGTCAAAGGGCTGTCATCACCTGAATCCTGCAGACACCAATCCTATTGCTATGCCCAGACACTAAAGACTGGTAGGGACCAGTTCTCAAGTTCTTTGACCATGATGGCTGCGGAGGTCTTACTCCAGCAGTTCTCCAGCCCAGGAAGATGACAGGAGCATGTGGTGACCAACACAGTTATGGAAGCAGGTCTGTCCCTAGCATGAGTTTGAGTTGTAGCTGGAGTTTCCATCAAGAAGGAAATACTTTCAGATCTGGTAATACAGATGCAGTGCCAATACTCATGGTTGTCTGTTAAGCTACTTGCCCTATGGTGCTGGATGACAGCCTGACCAATGCCTGACTGCCTTTCTCATGGCAGAAGTCCATTTTGTGTGATGGTAATTTTAATCCGTTAGTTCCATTGATAAGGTTTGAAGCTTTTTTTTAATTATTATTATTTATTTATTTATTTTTTTATTAGCCATGATACTCACAGCTCCATGTGAAACTATAAGGTTGGTCTTGGAGTCCAGTGGGCTTTCCCTGGTACACATACCTCAGTGGGATTCTGCTCATAGGCAATTCCTGGTGACTACTCCTACCCACCTCCCAGTGCTGCTGTGATGGACAGCAGCAAGGGGATGTGGACGTTTCAGCTTCCCCAAGAGCTCCTTTCACCATGGGAAAGAACTTGAGCTGTGTTCTTCCAAAGCACACAGAATCATCAGAATAGAGCAGAAAAGTTTCACCTGGTAGCTCAGAGTGACACCCCAAACATTCCAAACCAAGCTGTGTCAACCTCGGGCTGCCGAGGCTGAATAGGGATGAAGCAGAGAAGATGAATTTTGCTCCAGCAATACTGCTTCCCACCAGTTTTTGTTTAATTGTTAGAATTAGGGAACAGTAGAGCTGCTGCAGTTTGAACATCTGCATATTCAGTAAGCGTAAGCCATGGCATAGTACAGGAGCCCTCCAGCAGCTTTCCTTTTCATACTTTCCATCAGTCTCTGTATGAAAGTGTTGATGTCAAAATGTAACATCTACAAAGAGTCAAAATATTTTTCAATATTTGGCATTCTTCCAAAATGTCCTTGTTTTCACTTACATAGAAATTTTAAAAGTGATTGTGTCTCAGACCTTATCCTCTCTCAATATTGACCACAATTATACCATGTGTCTGTACTGCTTCTATTAAACTCATTACAGGTTATGTAGGCTTGGGTAGTTATATTTACATTGATCTATAATGCCTCCTGAGGCATTATTGTATTTTTTTTTTTTTTTTCAGTTTCTACTTTAGTATCTGAGTGCAGTAAATTTAACTTTGTATTACCTAAGAAACATACATAATACAATATGTTAGGTTCAGAGGACCAAAATCCAGTCTGTGAGCTGGAATAAGAATCCACAGAGAAGCTGTCACCATGGAGGATGCATATAAAGATGAAGAGAGGAATCTCATCTTTGCATAGTGGTTGGGAAAGGATCACCTCACTTAATTACAGCTATCTATGGTATAAACATTTACAATGAAACCAGTAACCTTAGGTTCCTTTTAGAGTTGATCAAAAGAAGTAGGTATTTTCAAAAAATGATTCACTTGACCTATTTGAAGCGATCTATTTTGGGATGAAATAATTCCCCCCTTCCTGCAGAAGTGCCTATTTCTGTGCATTGACTATAAAGAGCAATGAAGGTGAAAGGCAAATGCCTACATTCCAGGCTTTTGTTTTTGGCCAAGTGAATCAGTGGATGTTTAGCTTTTACCATTACTTATTTTTGACTTGTATCCTCACACTATAGTAATCGAGGTTTTTGGGCAATATACTCATGCCAAGGACTGCTCTGTTGCTGCCTATCTCATCACTGTTCTCCATGTCTTCATTTTCTGTTTCTCTTTTCCCTGTCGTTCTCTGTCTCTTCCTTTTCTCTGCACCTATTTTCAGTCCTTTCTTATTTTATTTCCTGAAAATGTTTTCAATGAAATAATTAATATAAGCCATTCAAATATTAAGACTTTGAAAGTAGTTGAATTGTAACAATGTCATATATCTTTTGCTGTGCCCTCAGCAAGTCTCTGACTTCTAAGTGGATAGAAAAATATCAAGGATTTAACACGTGTTTGGTCATTGGTGACATTTATTTTCTTTTTGTTTAATGGCCTCTCAAAGAAGACTGATCCTCCCCACTGCTTCTGAGTGGTCATTCTTACTTTCTGCTTCCAATCCTACTATAAAGAATAACAGAATTTTGCAACTAAAACCTTTATTTTTCTGTGCATTCCTTTTCAGAAGAGGACAGTTCTTGGAAAGTTTTACCTGCTGTACATTTAAATCACTTTCTCTTCCCAGAAGGTGAGACTTGAAAAGAAGGTCTCCTTTGCTGTTGTGATGAGGAATGCTACCACCATGGGAACCCATACAGCGTGTCTCACACCAGTGGGCAGCCCTCCTAGCAGAGGCACGCAATGTAAGGTTTGTGGAGTTCATTTGACAGCTGCAAAGGTGCAGAAAATCTGCTGAGCAGGGATGGGCAGAAGTCCTGGTGTTTTCCCTACCTCTCCCAGAGCTGAGCCCCACTTTTCTCCACTGCACCAAGCCTGGCACTGCGAATCAGGCTGCAGGACAGCTGGGAACTGCAGTGCCTGTGAGGGTGCTGGGTGGGTAGCTGGAAGGTGCTGGGTGCTGGGACAGGCAGGGGACAGGCATGGCCATGACAGGGCAGGCTTGCACCCCCTGAGCCCCATTAAAGCACAAGCAGCCCTGCTGAGACCTGGCTCTAACACAGAATCAGAGTATCATAGAATATCCCAAGCTGGAAGGAACTTACAAGGATCATTGAGTCCAGCTCAATGTGTATCGTCAGCCCTGGACTGTGATGTTGAGGTGAGCAGTGATGCTCCCTGACACCTTGGGAGCTCCTCTCCCCACTGACTCTACGCCCTCCTCCAGGTTTGAAGGTGAATATTGCTGCTTCTGTCATTTTTTCTACAAATATGAAGGCTTGTTGCTCTTCTCACTCTCACCAAGATTATGCAAACTCTCCACAAGTCTCCCCAGCAGTAAGATATTTATAACCTCACCTTTTAAAATTCTCTTGCTCTCATGTTTATGATTCTGCTCTTCCCAGTAGAGCCTGATTTTCCTTTTGGTAGTCATATTTGTTTTCTTACCTGGAACAAAAAGCACTAAAAACCAATAAATCCCCCTCCTCTAAAATAATAAAACTCTATTATTGGTGTTGACTTCAATGTAGAGTCTTATGTATGCATTATACACATTGGTCTCTTGTCAACAGTGAAATAAACCAAAAGATTTCAGTAGAAAAAATGAAGAACACAAATCTTGTGGTCCTCTCATAGTCAAATTTCTTTTTTAAGTCAAAGAAGACTAAGGAAGAGTATAAGACTTATAATGTTGATTGAAGTTACCTTTGCCAGAATTTGCTAGCAAAGTGAAGTTTGTTACTGTTAAATTTCTTAATCTGGAATTACATAGTGCTACTCAGCTGTATATAATGATGGGCTGTTTGTGAGAAGCAGAAATTTCCTTGGAGTGATTTCTCATTTCAGGTAAAAGCAGAATCTTTCTGGATCTTTCAGTAATATCCAAAGAAGACAGATAAGTGAGCTTGAAGTGGGCAAGTTTTTTAATTGGCAGAACTTTCTGCTCTGGTAAATCATATATCTATATTTGAATCCTTTACCTGTCCATTTCTAATTTGCCTCTTGTGACATTAAATCTTTCTCTGTGCCGATCTCTAACACCTACATTTCTGTTCCACCAAGGCTGAAACTTCTCTTAGCAGAGTCTCCTCACAAGACCTTTCACACTATTAAAAACCCAATTACCCTGAAAATTCCTGTCTTCCCAGATATGTCTCAAGTGTTCAGATTGTGATGAAACTGCTTTGCTCCATAATAACAGGTACACTTGCCTTACCAATAGGAGAATAAGAAGCATTTTGCTGCTGTTTTATATGCTCGTACCCTTATATGAATCAATATTTTAATGTTTTTAATATTTAATGACTTATATGTTGACTTTTTTTTGGTAAGTAAGGGTGAACAGAGCAGGGAAGGAAAGAATGGGAAAGAAGAAGAAGCAAAAATTTTGGCTTTTGAAATGTTTAAGAATAACTGGCAGCAGCAGACAGGGGCTACCACAGGCAGTAGCACAGTGCTTTCATGAATTATTTCCCAGCTTTAAAAGGTTGTTTATTTAGGAATTTTTGGTTATGCTAATGTTAGCACAATTTTATTTATTTATTAAGTTTATTTATTTCCATACAAATGGCAATGGCAGTGTTTCTTATTTCAGAGTTACCAGAGTTATCTTTCTTTGTAGAGGCTTGTATGATTAATTCCAACCCAGCCAGGACCACAACATCTATTCATGTCTCTATAATTTCATTAAATGTGATTTCACATTTTTCTCTTCCATTTTCAAATCTTGTCCACATTAAGCCATTTCAATTCATTTGGGGGAAGTTAAAAGTAATATCTGCTGCATAATGAACTGCATAGGTTAATACCACAATGCCACAAACATTTTCCTGCTTTTCATCTGCAAGTTCAAGATACTTCTCAACATCCAGGGAAATGCTCACCATCTGAGGTAGTATGGATGTTTTCAGTGTTAAGCAGTTTCCTTCTGCTGCAATGAATTTTCATTTTGTTGTGCTTGTATCCAACTAACACAGAAATTGCTTTTCTAACATTTTTGACACCTTATTCATGTTGAATCATATAAAGTGTTAAACTATTGTCAATCGATGGAAAATTTGACACTATCTGAAGAAAAACCTCATGCATGAAGACAAAACAGTGTAGTGAATTTGAGATGATGCAGCAGGCATACATTTCAGTTCATGGTAAAAACAGGGCATGATATTTTACAGGTGCTTCGTATTGTGCACAGATTGGTACTAAAAATAGTTCAAGCCAAATATATTAGTACTTTCTTTCATTTTTTCTTTTGAATCAAATTCTCACTGCTTTGCAAAAGACATTTTTCACTTTTGTGGTTTGACTTCAGCCAAAATAATTGTGAAAAAATGATTTTACAGCAAACTTTAATAGACAGGTGACAAGGACTATCTTGTTCAGTCAGTTTGCAAACCAGGCACTTAGGTGCACCACCACAGTAAGAGGTTTAAAAGAGCTACTTTGTCTTTTTAAGAGAAGTATTCCCTAAATCTAGCTTACACATTGGCTTTAACAGCAAAATGTTAAATATCATTCTCTTAAGACTCAGTTCAATTGTTTCAGGCCCTTAATGGCATTTTGCCGTAAAAATACTTTGCTCATCTGTTTTATAAATCTAAATAGAACAGTATTTAAAAATGTTATTCCTTTAGCAGTAAGTGTTGTTTGTAGTTAGACTTTGTTTTTTGCATTACTACAAGCAGTTAAGTTCCTATTATAGCAATATGCACCTTGCCTGTGGATTTTGTTTTCCCCCCCAAAAAAGGTTGAGTCTGACTCACCCAGGGACTGATTCAGAGAAGTCCTAAGGTCCTCTGGAAAGGTGCTGAGTGCCTCAGAAAGTATTAGTAGTGATGAAAACTGCATACTGCCTACTGGATAGAGCCCACAATGCTTTTAAATCCACCGTGAAATCTCAGATGTTTGCTCAAGCTTATTCACATTACAGACATTAGCTTTGTAATTGCTTGCAAATTGCATTGAGAAGTTTGTAATGAAGCGTGCTACGAAAGTGAAATAGTGATGTTATGGCAAACACATTGCAGCTCTCCAGATGTGTGATTCCCTCATGGTAACATACCTTTGTCAGATCTTTTTGTGCAAAATAACTTGAGAATCAAATAAGAGTATTTTGTAGAGAAAAGAATTGTGCTTCTTTTCCCATTTTTTTTTTATCTCCCCCCCACCTGCGCCCCTCCAAACATTTTAGTCATTTCAAAAAAACTTTGAAGCTAAAATTATATATATCATAGAATCATAGAATGGTTTGGGTTGGAAAGAAGCTCAAAAATCTTAAAGATTTTCCAGTTCCAACCCCCCTGCCATGGGCAGGGATCCCACCCGCTAGACCAGGTTGCCCAGGGCCTTGTCCAATGTGGTCTTGAACACATACAGGGACGGGGCATCCACAGCTTCTCTGGGCAGCCTGTGCCAGGGCCTCATCACCCTCTGAGTAGGTAGTGTAGGTAGATTTTTCCTGACTTCTAATCTAAATCTCTCCCCTTTTTGTTTAAAGCCACTCCCCCTTGTCCTGTCACTGTCTGCCCAAGCAAAAAGTTGCTCTCCATCTTTTTTTATAAGCCTCCTTTAAGTATTGAAAAGCTGCAATGAGGTCACCCCTGAGCCTTCTCTTCTCCAGGCTGAACATCCCCAGCTCTCTCAGCCTTTCTTCACAGGAGAAGTGCTCCAGCCCCTTGATCATCTTCATGGCCCTCCTCTGGACCCACTCTAACAGCTCCACATCCTTCTTGTGCTGGGGGCCCCTGACCTGGACACAGGGTTCTGGGGGGGGGGTGGCTCATGAGGGCAGAGCAGAGGGGAACAATCACCTCTCTCTACCTGCTGCCCACCCCTCTGTTGGTGCAGCCCAGGATGCAATTAGCCTTCTGGGCTGCAAGAGCACACTGCTTACATATATACATATATGCATATATATATGCATACATATATACATATATACATATTTGGTTCCAGTTGTTTTAACATTGAAGAGATATTATTTAAACCCTCTAAGTGTATGGCTTTCCCATTAGTATTCATGCTACTCTCTGCAGAGAAATATTCCTCAGGGAAATGATGATCTGTTTTGGAAAGAACACAAGAAACCTTGAATATGAAATTGTGGTGCCCTGCCGCTAAGTAACATCAGCCAGAGTGACAATGTTCTGAGTAACACAAGTACTCATATTTGAAAGTTGCATTCCTTCACTAAAACAAAATGACAGGAACCAAATGTCAGGAAAAACATTCACCTGTTTTTACCTGTAGCCATGTTATAAGCAGTCAAGTGACAGAGGAAGTGATGAGGAAAAAGATCAACTAAATTTTCAAGAGCTAAAAATGCAAGGAAACAGAAGAAACAGACAGGTGGATTCCTGGACAGATGCTAAAACTTAAGTCATGAGATTTTGAAGCCACTGTAATTTCTTTAGAATATTAGGATTCATTCTCTACAGGTAGCCATGACATTAACAGGTTAGACAGATGAACATCTGGAAAATTCCTGAACACCACTAAGTGCTTAAAACCATGATGCAGTGCTAAATTAGCTTGAAAGTTACAACCTTACTTCTAAAATTTGCAACCTTAGTTAAAGAGGCTGGGACAGTTCTACCAGGGAGCAGTGTCCATTTGGAAACCTGCTTGCAGAAATGACTTTTCCATTCATTTCCCATCTCTGGGTGAAACAGAGTAAATTTTATTTCAATATATTTTATCTGGAAGCTCAACAAGATTTTTTTTTTTTTTAATTTGGACAACATTTTGGCTAACTTTTTCAGAAAATAATACTACATTGGTAGATACTGTACATATTTTTATTTCTCATGTACTATTTGAATTGTTTCTTATTATCTAAATCTATAAGTATGAGCACATTCTCCCTCTCTCTCTCCTGTTGCTGAAGCTATATATATAAATAAACATCTTTATTCTTTTTTGTGCTTCATGGGAGCAAGTCACTGTATACCATTTATTTATCAGTTTATCCATTATAGGATACAAAGAAGCTTCCAAGAGAAATTGTTCCCACTTGTTATATGTTATGAGGTCTCACTTTTAAACAAGTCTGGGTAAAATATTCTGAGATTTCCTGTCATTAGGATAAGAAAGAAAAAGGTAATCTAATCAGACAAGATGCCAGTGTGTGTTAATCTTAGACAAGTTGGTTAGAGAACATTAATGACAAGGATATACATTTTATCGTTTTTAAATTTGAAAACATCTGGTAAAAAGTATCATTTTGTTAACAGTGAAATGATGAAGTGTAAAAACAAACAAACAAAAAAAAGAAGTAACATTTGTGGAAATGACTAGCTTGCTCAGATGACACCGGAAGATGCAGTATAACTGTACAATATACACTGGTTTGACCTCCTTTGGAAAGCTTTGTCAGACTCCCAGCCAGGTCCTGGATGAGCTAGTCAAGAAAACCCTCCTCATGCAAGCTCTCCTACTGGTTCAGCCTCTCCTAGATACTGTGCAGCACTGCTTGCCCT
Source organism: Oxyura jamaicensis (assembly GCF_011077185.1). Taxonomy (NCBI): domain Eukaryota; kingdom Metazoa; phylum Chordata; class Aves; order Anseriformes; family Anatidae; genus Oxyura; species Oxyura jamaicensis. The sequence continues at coordinate 188,454,752 of NC_048893.1, forward strand.
GGCAAACTACTCCAACATCAGCTAAGGTTCAAGCCCAATAAAACCTGTTCAGTACTTTGTAACTACCCTAATTTTCCCAGGACCTATGTTCTGACTCCTTGTCTTTGCTTCCAGGGCTTCCTGATGCTTTTGTGTCCTATCAAAAAGGCCAGTGAACACCACAGTGCTACCTGGAAGGTATTATGTGCTGTGTGAAAGACCACCAAAGGGACTTTCTACAAATAAGTCAGAGTCCTGGGACACAACGAGTAACCTGTCTCGTGGGAATCAGCTCTGCCTTCCCTCAAGAGATGAGGCAGCCCAAACAGCCATTTCAGAAATTGTAGACATCTTGGTTTCATTCAGCCTCTGCCTAGGACACAAGAAGTTGTCAAAGTCCTTGTTGACTTGGATTCTCATAGTCTATGAAGAGTGCAGGGAACTGCTCCAGAAGTCTCGAAAAGTGTCTGAACTCAGTACTATATAGCTTTAATTTCACATGTAGCTACTATTATATTATTTGTCGGTCTAATCTGTTTGATGACATCAATATCCTCAATAAAAACTGTATATAGCAGGAAATCTATCTGGAGTAAATGTAGTTGCAAGGGTAAAAACCAAGTGACTTCTGTAGGAAGCTGTTCTGTAAATAGTGGCTTGACTAAGCTACAGAGTGCTGGGCTGAGGTAGCTGTAGGCCATGTAGTAGCCCATCAGCATCTTCTTGTTTTGCAGCTTTAGATAAATTTTGATGAGGTTTATAGGTAACTCTGAGACAAATGCCACTGTTACCTGCTGTTTGCAAGGTAAAAAACTCAAGATACAGAAGAGTTGCTAATAAAGGAAAGGTTCTATTTACCCCACCCTATGTTGAATTTAGTAAATCTGGCTCTCTGTGCAAGTCAAATGGAAATAAGAGGTTGTGAGTGCTGCGCAATATATATATATATATTTTCAATTTATAAATTTTTATGTTTGAATGTTTAGTCATCTCTGTGTTCCTTCTAGACACTTAGTTGAAGCTGTATGCCCTCAGAAATTCTCCCTGAGATTTGCAGTCTCAGTTTGATTTAATTATTTGATTCAAAGCACTGTTATTTGGGCATTCCTTTTTATTTTTTAATTTATTTTATTTTTTTCATTTTCCCCCCACTCATTCAGCACTTTCATCCACCATTTTTAATGATATAAGAGAACAAATGAAATTGATTCTGAGTAACTTAGTCTTGAAGTTAGATTAGGCAACAAGGATTTCCCATACTGCACTTCATCTGCTATGTAGTGTGAGAGTCATGGAATCACTCACCCGTACTTTCTCTTCTCATTCATAAGAGGAAAACTCTACTTTTAGAGTGTGTTAAGACTAGGGTGTTTTATGACCAATAAGGTCCATGTTCTGCTGCCTTGATTATGTAGGATCTCATCCCACAGTACAAGATTAATTATATACTCCTTCAGTAATACACTGTGCAACACGATGGACTCAAATATACCTGATTACTAGAACATCAGCTTTCATCAATGTGAATCCACTTTGTCTTGCAGATGAACTTTATTTCTGAGTAGCTGAAACAAACATTGATCTGTTCTTTAAGCCAATCGTAATTCAACAGGTCATTAATGACAAATGGCAGAATGCCCCAGCCGTCCTTCCAGGCAATACTCCAGATGGAAGTCATTGGATAGAGAACAGAAAGGTCTGGCAGAATGTGAAAAAAGACTAAAATTGCTACACATCACTCATTTTGCCTGACTGCAATAAAGTAATTGTAATAGAATGTTGTCACAGGATAATGGTCTCCTGCTGCTTTAGAAATGCTTTGCAAAACAGATGTTTACTTTCTCAGTGGGAGACATTGATCCCAGGACAAAAATCTTTTATATTAAAGGAAAATTAAGTACTTATATGTTCAGCAGTATTATAAAAATATTATTATAAAAATACATATAATGTACTAGATGAAATGATATGAGATATTTAAGAGATGTATGTGATATATGCAACTAATCCCTAGGTGGGATTCTTTGAAATAGTTTCTTCCGCCAGCTGCAGATAGGACAACGAAACACACTATGATGAAGTTGCTTTTATAATTTTAATTATCCAAGGCTTTTTGAATGGCAGAAAAACAGCATTTGAAAATAAAAATGAAATCAAAAATCCAGCATGTGATGCTGGAGAGAAATTTCTGGTGAGAAATGTTGACTTAATAACAAATAGGTAAAAATCACAAATAAATAATGACAAAGTAACATAGAAATTAAAGACGATGTGGTTTATGTCTGGTCTGAACACAGTCTTGTGAGTTTTTCTGACTAGAACCAAGACAAAATTTTGAAAATAGATAAAAATTTAGAAAAGATTTGTGCATTAAAAAAAAAAAAAGTCTTAGAAACTATTGTATGGTAGAGATTTTACAAGAATTAAAAATATTCATATTTTTCTCTGAGCTGTCTGCAAGACATGTGGGACACATAAATTGCATTCTGTTGTGATATGATAGAAAAGCTTTACAGGCACTACTTTGGTGAACCTTATCCATTTTACAGACACGTCTGCTAGTCATCCAATAGTATGCCAACTGCAAATTTAGGCTGGTAAGACATGTATAAAAGAAGAACATTTGTTCTCTTACGTGCTGTAGCTGTCTACGTGCTGTCAAAGACATTTGACTATCTGACGATGCAGCCCTCTGTGGTATTTAGCTTTTGCCAAGGTTGTATCTTGATCAGAAGGAATAAAATGAGGAAAACTGTCTATGGTCTCAGTGACTTGTTGGCCTCACCAGGCTGACCTCCAGGACATGGATACATCATCTTGGATCTTCTGCTGTCCTTTATCTCGACATCTCATGATGATGTTTGGTACTTTTTCAGCTGGTGTCTCTATCTGATCTCATGTATTTTAAAATCAGGAATCCCAAACAGAGTTGCAGTAGGCAGATTGCTGACATCTCTGACTGCAGCAGCTAGGTCTTCCAGGAGTGCTAAAGGTTAAGGCTGAGCAAAATAGCCAGTGAACAGCGACACTGAGTCCAGGCTTAACCAAAGTACTGCTTCAGCTGGAGTAATAGAAGCCTTGAAGCCCTAATTGCATCTTTTACTCTGAATGGTCAACTCCAGTGTCTAGATGCTGAAGGGAAATGTCTTTTATATTCTTGAAATGAATTGGTTTGGTACGTGAGTGCATTCATTTATAATAATCCTGACCTCAGGAACATTCACTGAAGCAAAGCATTTCCCTTCCCATTTCAGGGTCGCCATATTACAGACACCAAAGGAATATGGCCATGAGCGGCATGAAGAAAGTCATTTTTAATGCTGCAAGGGGAACTCAGAGTGCTGTCAAACACCAATGATAAGTTGCACTGGGAAGTGCTACATTAAACTTTGCTCCAAGAAAAAGTGGAAACAGAAGGCTTAAAAAATGGCAGTTTCGTCTTCTTGAAAACGTATTTCCCCAAGGCTGAATAAAATGCAAATATGCCCACAAGCAAGTTGCTTACCCTAGTCCTACAGTTGAAGTACTGCACATGGAACCAGTTGACACTTTGGTATGTTGGCAGTTTAGACTTATAAATATGCATTTGCATTTTCAACACTAAACCATGTGGCTCTTGCCCAGTTTTCCCTGTCACTGCAGCTGGCAGGAAACCAGTGGAAGCTTGTTTTGTTGAGGACTGTGTGATATGGTCTACTAGAAGGAAATAAGTTTAATGGAACTTGAAGCATGAGAAGGAATTTAACACTGTAACACAAAACACCCTGCGCTTATGACAGAGGTTAGCGCCAAAAGGACACCTTTCAGCCTCTAAAAAAATGCCAGGTCCTAAATGCCCAGATCCCTTCCATGTCAGGAGCTTGGATGGAGAGCAGGCAGGGATAGTGTAGCCAGGCCTCACAGAATCTGGCAGAGAGAGCATTTCTTTAGAGGGAAGATCGAAAAGGCAGAAAAACTTGTCTTCTATGGGCTAAGGTACCAATGAATATTGTTATTCGCTAGAGGAGGAAAGACAGAGGAGGACAACAGATCTGAAGGTGCATGTGTGGATTAACTTTCAAGTGGAGACATCTCTGATTCCTGTCCTAATGCTGCCCAGGGGATCACCAGGACTGCAAAAGAAAGTCTGTCTGCATCCCAACTGTAACATTTATAAGAGACCAGAAGGCAGCAGGGACCAACCTGGCTTTATTATACATCCATTCAACGTGCAGGCTTCAAGCTGCAGACATTTAAAAACTGTGCCATGGCAAAAGGAGATGCATTGTTTCTCTCACTCCAAATATATTCCTACAAAAAGAAAATTGAAATAGAAACTGGGTGAGCCAACAGAGCCAGGAATTATGACACTGAAACACCCCAGTGAGGGCTGCCTTGTCCTAGTTAAAAGCAGCCTGCTCAGCCACAGCCCTGCGTCCCTTCTGGATGCAGACACATGATTTGTGCTGCCTCGGGCCATGCTCAAGGCTGCTCCATGCCTGTGGAGATCTCCCCAGTCTTAGTGGGTTTTTGTTTAGGCTACGCTCAGACATTTAACAGGATGAGGTGGTAAAATGTATGCCCTAATGTAAGGAAAAGGTAGAGTAAAAACTATTTTAGAAAGAGTGCTTTTTAAAACAAGATTTGTTTAACTGAAGATAAATCAATGATGGTCTAGATGGCAGGATGAACCACTGAGATCACATCTCACAGCTTTTCTGCCAAGAACTGCAATCATGGGACAATCACGGCTGCCACGAAACTCTCCAGGTTCCTTCAGCCTGCCTGCTTGGGTAGGGAAGGTCGAGTAGGGTAGGGAAGGAGACCCCTTGCATTGTCTTTAAGGGTGTCATCCTACATCAAAGCTCTCCTGCTTAGTTTCCTCCACCCGTCTCCTTTTCCCTCTCGTAGCACAGAGCTGCGGAAGGAACTCTGCCCTTTTCTTTTTGCGGACACGACCCCAGCGTTAGCAGGGGCAGACGGCAGCAACTTTTGCCTCTGAAACCTGACGAGCGCGCTGCAGCCTCCTCCTCTTTCCCAAGCCGTGATTTTCCCACGAAAAGCCGCTCGGAAAAGTTGTCGGCTGGCATCCCTCGCCCTCGGAGGCGCCGCCAGCCGGGGCTCGGGGAGCTTTGCAGGGAGCTGTCCAGCACCGCCGGGCCGGCAGGCGGCGGGGCCGGGCTTGGGGTCGGGGCCGGGTTTGGGGTCGGGGTTAGGGTCGGGATGCCCGCAGCGGGAGGGTGCCGGGTGTCCGCCAGCCCCTGCGGGGGGACATCGGCAGCGAGAGGCGGGGAGGGGGGAGGCGGGTGGAGGAGGAGGAGGAGATGGAGATGGAGGAGGAGGAGGAGGAAAGGGCTCCAAACAACACGTGATCCCCGCGGAGCAGCGAGGGAGCCGGGGGAGGGGAGAGCGAGGGAGGGCGGCGAGGCAGAGGAGGGCAGCGGCCGCCGCTTTAAAGCCTCCCGGCGCCGCACCCGCGCTGCCCCCGGCCGAACGCGGAGCTGGGAGCGGGGCTGAGCCGGCCCCGGCCCCGACCCCCGGCCCCGGAGCCCCCACAACCGGGGGCACCCCGCGGCCATGCGAGGCGGCCGCCCCCGGCGCCCCGCGGCTAGGCGCTGCTGCCCGCCGCGGCTGCCCGCCGCGCTGCGCTGAGCCCCGGCGCCCCGCGGCACCATGTCCCGCCGCAAGATCTCCTCCGAGTCCTTCAGCTCGCTGGGCTCCGACTGCCCGGAGACCAGCCCCGAGGAGGAGGGCGAGTGTCCCCTGTCCCGCCTCTGCTGGAACGGCAGCCGCAGCCCCCCCGGCCCCTCCGATCCGTCCCTGGCAGCCGCATCCATCTCCATCACCGCCGCCGGTTCCGCCGCCTCCGCGGCCAGCGCCGGTGCTCGCCGCGCTCCTCGCCGCCGCCGGGTCAACCTGGACTCGCTGGGCGAGAGCATCCGCCGCCTGACCGCCCCCGCGGTGAGTGCTCCGCGACTCCCCGGCCCTGCCTCGCAGCCCCCGGTGGCTGCAGGGCTCCGCTCGGCTTGTCCCGGGCTGCCGGAGCATCCCCCGCCCACGGCCGGGCCCGCGCTGGGTCGTGGGACTGGTGGAGGATGAAGGGTTTTTGGGGGGAGAGGGGAATAAGGCACGTCCTGGCAGCCTTTTGATGCTTGGAGGAGGGTCGTGAGAGCCTCTTGTTGCGACATGGTGTGAGCAACAATTCGGGGTGAAAAGTTGCATGCTTTTACACGGTGCGTGGCACGCTCGTTCTTATACAGGAGATCTGAACTTCGTGCATTTACAGGGCTTTTCCATACCAAGCGAGGTAAAGAAAGTTTTGACGTACCGGTCAGAAATATTTCAGCAACAGATTTCCCTGTGCCTCACGGACACATAGGTGTTCCTGAGGGATCAGTTTCTTGTAAGTGTGCTTTGAAATCCATGACTTGTGGTTATCTCGATAGCTACACCTGTAGCTGAGAGTCAGTGAACCATTGTGCAAGCTAAAATAAAGAGTGAATTTGGGTTAAACCCATCATGTACTCTGGCATTTCTTTGGAAGACTGAAAGAATGGCTCAGGAGTCGTGGCAGTTTCATGGAGAACAAACAGAAGGTTGTTCTGCAGCCCTACCATCATGGTCATCCTACTCTCCTATCCGTACCTCTGTGACCATCACTATATTTCCCTCATAAAGTTTCAGCTGCAACTGAATGCTTGCTGCTTTCTGAGATAACATGTAAAGGCATAAAATGTTAATTGCAACAAGTAGCTTAATCTGTTAGACAACTGCATCTGTTAAATTTTGTGGCATTGGAATATCTTTTGGCATGTTCTCATTCAGCTTCAGAAATTACTTATGAGTCGAGTTACCATCTGCTATCGGTTTGCTTTTGTTCTAATGTACTCTTTTCTGTTCAGCCTTGCTTGAACCAGCTAGATCAGGGTAGACAAGCTGTTTAAGGGGAGAAGTTAGCAGTGTATTACATAGCTAATAGCTGTCCGGTTTCAGTAAGGACTTTTCTTTCCCATTGAATTTTTTTTCTCTCTCTACTGGGAATCTGGGCTTGTAGTGCTGAAATTAATAGACGATATCTCAGGTGGCTTGTCTTGTTTTAGTACGAAAAAAAAAATGAAGCTATTTAATTTGATAATAATACAACGGTATAATTAGAGCATGTGTTACCCAAAATATTTGAAGTATTCTGAAGTAGCTCAGTGCAGTATTTTTAGATAACCTTAGTATTTGTATTTTCCCAGCTTTGACTGTTACCTCCTGTAGGGAAATGCTATAAAAGACAACTACAGCTTTACTGCTTTGATGCATTATTGAATTTGTTTGAAAAATAAACACATTCTGTGACTTGAGAGATGAGAAAAACTTTGATATGTCTTACAGTCCTCTTTCCTTTGTGCTCTCAGAGAAATTTCATTTAAGAACGCAAACATTTCTTCCAACCTTGTCTTGATGTCCCAAACAACAGTTTCCATTGGCTTCACTGAGAGATAATTATAACAGCCCATATTGCTGAAATCTGCTTATTTCATTTTAATATGTGATTTATATGATACATATTGTTCAAAAGCTTCTTTTTTATCTTGGCATTGTAACTACTGCTTCATTCCCATCTTCCACATTTTGGCATAAATTAATGTGATTCAAGTCAGAAAAGTCACGTTGGCACAGTAATGGTGTAAGAAAAGAACTGGTCTACATCCTTTTGTTCTTGACTCTGAGAAATCACTTTTCAGGTGCTTTGCTATTTTGGTGCATTTTTTTCCCTTGTAGAGAATCTTTTCTGTGCTGCTGAATATTTGCCTTCTTGCAACAAGTCAAGTTACCATCTGTCTAACACTTCAAATCTGATTATTTTGTCGCATCTGCTGATATAAATCAGGAATAACTTCAATTAGAAGTGAAAAAAATACTTTTCCTATAAAATTAGTGTCAAAAGAGAGTCACTCATTATTTTTAAAATTAAAAGGCAACTCTGAAGGGTGCAGTCACATATGTTCCTTCTGAACGATCAGCTTTAATTCTTTTTTATAGGTGTAGATATGTTTTTATTCCATAATTGTATAAAAATAGATCCCTGCTAAGTATATAAACGTACTGATGCACATATGAGTGTGTGTGAATATATATGCTCTGCATATTCCCTGCAGTGGCTTGATGTGTTCACTTCCAGCATTAATGCTGCAGTAATCTGTCCCCATCCCAGTGCTGAGCACTTTCAAAGTTGAAGGATGCTGCAGGTTCCTGATGTTCATACTTAGCCTTAATTTTGTGCATTCCTTTGCTGATGGCTAGGACTGAGATACTGACTAAAATTACCATTTTTGTGTTTTCACCGATAAAATATTCTCTGTGTTTAATACTGTAGAGGTGACGTTGTTTTAGTCTCAGTAGCAGGGGCTACTGAAAGCTGCTCAGGGATGCTCAGAGCCTTGATCTGGGCATGAGGAGCATCCAGGGGGTGAAGGACCTGCACGGCAAGGTATGTCCATGGGACAGCATGCCAAGAGGGCTGTGCAAGAAGGCTAGGTGTTATGAGGAGTGGTAGCACAAAAGTGTATGAAAATATTATTATCTTCTGTGCAATGCATTCATTGCATTGAGTACAAACACACTGAGTACAAACACACTGCCAGTGGAAAGCCAGATTCTGTAGAGTAAAATGCTATTTGTATTTGAGAAATTTGTATTTGAGAAGTATTTGAGAAATTTTATACTCAAATATAGTGAAAAGAAGTTACTACATTCTAAATCACTTGCAATCTTGCTCTCAAATTTAGGTGAGGTTCTGATGGAACAATGGGAAAAAAATTAAGAACTGAAACCTTAGGTTTGCAGATTTTAATCCAGTTTTTAATCCAGCCTCTTCTGCTTGCTCCTGAAGGACAGCTTCTAGCACTTTCCAGCACATGTGATTTTCCAACTTTTCTCTTAAATGCATTTTTAGATTTTCCTGCAGTGGTTGTTCTAGAGGATGTAGGGGCCTGACCCTCAATCACCACATGTTCAGTTTACATTCCCATAGGTTCTTAAAGGTTTTCTGACATGCCTGGATGGCTGAAGGAAGGACGCTGTTCATTTAGAATTTGCTTACCCCAAACCCTCTCTTTTTTAATAGCCAGAAATAGGAGGATAGTAAGGTTCACCTCCCACCAAAGCAGCTGCATAATTTGGAGAAGAGAATTTGGTAGTGAGGAGGATGAGCAGAGCTCCATACACATCCTACTGTGGGTGTTTGTGAGTAGGGCGTGCAGGGGAAGGGCAGGCAGAGCAGTGTGGATATGAGGAGGGAGGCAGCTTTTGGCCACAGCCTCACTGAGCAGGCGAGATGTGCACGTACAAAACAGTGCTTGGAGCTGATGCCCCACATCCCACCTGAAGGCCAGCTTCACCGGGCGAGACACAGCACTCCGCAGGAGGTCTGAGGCTCGCTGGGCAGCCAGGAGCCGCAGCCCACAGACTCAGGACAAGCAGCCATGCCTGGCATGGGCTGTGCTTGGCACCTCACTGGGAAGATGATGTTTTGTGGGACCAAACGAAGCTGCTCAGCATGAGAAACCCTGGGTCTGGGTGTTGCACACACTGCTTTTGTGACTCCTTTATCTCATGAGATGGTGGCCAATGCGTATTGCTCCATGTTGGCTCTGCCCTCTCACCGCTTTTCATCCTTGCGATGTTCGCAAAAAGCAGAGCCTGTAATTGTGGTAGGCAGCTTCTACCCACCCTAACAGCAGTCAAGTACCTAAATCATGCTCCTGGTTGGGCAGACATCCCTGCTGTCCTCTGTCCTCTTAACCACCACCACCGAAGGATTTTAACTTTTATACCCTGTCAGAGAAATATGAGGATAGATCCAGCAGCTGTCAAGACAAGTAGGTTCCCTTCTTAGTGGGCTGTGTTCACATTTTTGGAGACAAATAATAAAATGCTAGGAACTCAGTAGGTACACTGATTTATGCCCTTGTTTTTAAGAAATCATCTGCGATAAATAAATGTACGTCACAAGAGAATTAATGATACAGTTCTCTTTTAATTCCAGCTTTATCGTTGTGTTCTATTTTAAAGGATGAATTTTACACCCACAGTGACATAAATTTTGATTAATTATAACTAGAGATGAAGATACTGTCTCCTGTTTATTCTCATCCTCAGTTTTTCTGCCTTTAAGGGCTCTATTATATGGGAATGGTATCCTGGCACCAGTGGACGCAGTTTTATTCTTTAGAAATGCCATTTATTATCTTACTAAATTCTAGTTCCTTGCAGCAATTTTCACATTTGCTCCAGTTCTATCTTGACTTGTATCCAATACCATGCTGAAAATAGAACCAAAATCAGAAAAAAAAATACAATTTGTCACTGATTTGAAAAGTCAAATACTCTGCTCCCATCTGAGGAGCATAGACTACCCTGAAGGAGCGAAGAGTGATTGGGCATGCATTCAGAGGAGACTGTGTACCCCGAAGCGCTGTGCTGATCTTTCTGGAAAGAGAATTACAGCATGACACAGCATTAGACAGACTTACATTTCTGGTTGATTTTATTTTCTGAATGGCCTATGTAACATCTCTCTTGAACTGTAAACATTATTAAGTGGAAATCATTTCTGGTATACTTTTCTGTTCATGCAGAATTATTCCTGATATCCTAAAGGCTCAGTTGAAGACACATTAAATTAAAAACATTTTTTTCCTATTTAAATTAGGAAGCTGCTACTGGCTTCTGCCAAATAGATTGAATTTAAGAATTGTCTTTTTGCTTTTTTGTGACAATGAGAGAAAAAAGAACTTAAAGGCTATCATTTAGGTTAGTGTGCATGCTATTAATTCTGTCGCTGCTAAAACGTCAAATTGTCTAATTGCAAATAAAGACTCCAGTGAGTGGAGGTGGGGTTATGGTAGAGAAGTGCAAATGTAGCAGCTAAAATCAAGCCTGGTTTCATCATAAGCCTCTACCACTTACTCTTAAGGAATAAGTATTCTTGCTAGTAGCAATAACAAGTTCTTGCCAGTAGTACAAGAGGTAGTGTTGATTTTTACATGAAAGTTTGAAAAGAGATTGCACAAGTCTTCTGAGCTCGTCATGACTCATATTAAGTCATCAGGCATACCTAAGCTTTACTGTTACAAGAATATCTTCTGCCTAACTTGGTGAATGAAGTAGGATAATGCTAATGATATCCATATCAGCAGTGTAACTGGCTAATTGACTTAATAGCCTGTGTTGGATAAACTTTACGTGAGTAACATCCTTCTCAGGAAGATGGGTGTGAAGGAAAAAAAAGCCTTGAAAATGTTGGAGGAAGGCACATCCGATGAGAAACTCCTAGTTTCTAATTTCAACAAGCAAATAGGATTAATTTTTCAAAATACAATAAAGTCAGACTTTTGCCCAGTACCTTTCAACTTACCAGAGAGAAAAAAACATTCATACATGAGACCACATATTCAGCCTGTAGCCAGGCAATTTGCTATTTCATAGTGTGGACCAGAGCCCGGGAACATTCTGGGAAATGTTATTAATATTAGAATCATGATGGGTCTTGTTTGTTTGTCTTGTTTGGTGGCTAAACATCTCATGCATCTCATCTCAGCTTCAGCAAATAAAATATTTTTAAAAATTAATTTAGCTGTACCCAGAGGACTGCAGCCTTGTATTGACCTCGGTGAAATTTTGTTTAGGGTGAACTTGAATATTTCACATCTGGTACATAGTCCATAGTGATAGCTGCTTTCTTAATATTTGTATAGTCCCAGGCTAAAATCTTGACTTTACAGAGCTTGGAAAAAAATACTTTTCTGAAAACATTCATACTTTGCAGGCATCTCTGTTGCCTGAAGCAGATACCATATCAATATATGCCCCTAAATTGCATTGTACAGTCATAGCTTCATCAAAACAAGGGTGAATATCCTTCATCCACAACTACTTGAGCAGAGAGGTACCACTTCATAGCAGCTCAGTGTAGTCCTGGTGAAACATGGAAAGCCAACACAGAGACAAGCCCTCTCTTTCCTCTTGTGCTAATGTTAAGGGCTGTTATATTATTCAATGAGGAAAAGAAATAGTTCTCATATCCATGTTCTTTCTAGACATGTCTGCTTCCAAACTTTAAAAAACAAGAAAATAAAAATGTGGATTTCCATACAGCTCAAAGCACCTTTGCAGAGGAGCATATGAAATTAGGTCCTGTTATGCTGAGGACAGTCGGTTTGTGCAGCAAAAGAAATTCCTTGAGAAGCACTGACATGTAAAGCCTTTCATTTCCTACCTGTCTCCTAGCATAGCACCAATGATTTTACGTAGTAGATGTGAGTTGCTTTTAAAATCAAACAGGTGGCATTGGAGGTAGATTATCTATTATGCTCTCACCTACTGAATGTATTCTTTCTGCAACACAGAACAAACAGATCTTCTATTCATCCCAGACATGGCTGAAATTCAAAAGATGAACAAGTTATCCCAGACGGTATTATAATGGATAGCACCCTGAGATATTTATCCCTCACTGTCGAGGAGTTAGACTAGATGAACTAATAGGCAATTTCCATCCATAATATCTTTGATGCTTCTAGTTGAAAGGCAGCTGGGGATGCAGGAGTTATAATTTCTAATTATTAGTTATCTCTGTTTTATTTCTTTGGAGTGTTGCATTGTTATTGCAACAAAATAGCATGAGGTAAAATTCTTGGTCTCAATGTTATTAAATTAATGTGTTTTCTCTGATGCAAACAAGTATTTCACTGTGAAGACTACCCCAGTTTGTACAAACCGAGGAGCAGAATGGTCTCAGGTTTAGATGAAAAGTGACCCTGAGCTCCAGTGCTTTATCTTTACCTCATCCCATCTGGATCACTGTGTGCTGCTGTAGTCATGCTGGTCCACGAGCAGTCAGTGCTTTTACATAAATCACAAAATTCTGGAATCAGGAAGCTGGTTTTCATGAAGAAAAAATAAACTTCTAGCTTGCACAATTACAGAGAAGAGAAGAGAGTGCATCCTAATGGTTCAGAAGCTAGAGAGCAAAAATAATATATATATTTTTCTTGATTATCTAAAATACTGTTAAACCCCAAGAGATGATTCTTTTAAAATTCTCAAACAGTTCCTTATGCGGGGTCTCAGCTTCTCCATTTCTGATTTTTGTCTGTGCCCTTTCATTCCATTCTTCAGCTATTGGGAAGGGGATGGAGAGGGTTTCTGCCTGTACAGGAACTGTGAGGACCTGGCAGGGAGCCTGCCTCCTTACTGCATCATCAATAAAAATTGTCAGATGCCAAAGGAGCTCTCCTTTCATTTTTCAGTTCTGTTTTTCCCTACTTGCAGCAATTTCAATACTTATCTCTGCATGTCTGGCATTTGGGAAATGTTGATAAATGTTTGTCTTTAACTGGAGCCTTGATTCTTTATTTACTGCCTCTTTAACATCAATATTTGGGTGACCAGAAGAACAGGGAAAGAACAGCTTTCCACTGCTTTCATGGTCCTCGGGTAAATGTTGAAAAAAACAACAACAACCAAACATACAAACAAATAAAAAAAACAACAGATATAAAACTGGTTACTTTTCCATTTATTCCCTTCCAGATGGGCCAGGTGCATACCATATCACGTGTGCTTAGAGCTCCGTAATCACCTTTGCACAGAAACTTCACTAGAGCTGATTTTGAAATTTGAGAAGTGTTTTTCATTAATGAGAGATGCCCAGCAGTGAAGCTGACAATTAAAATCTTACACATCTGCTGAGTTAGTGATTGAACATAACAAATTTGAAACACTTAAAGCTTTCAGCATCCAAGTGCTGATTTGGCTGAGGTCTGTGGTAGCTTGTCTCTCCTGTATGCGATGCCTCTAGGAAGGACATTGCAGCTCCCCAGGGCACAGGAGTCTGGAGGAGCCCCCTGACTTTACAGACTTCCTTGAAGAAATTCTGATAGAAGTGAAGTGGTTTGTAGCTGAGACTATTACGCTCTTCAGTGCTTCAACTTTCATGTTTAAAATCTGTAGCACTCAAGTTCTTAAAAGCATGGCTGTTAAACCACTTCTGAGGTTCAGATAGGAGGCACTTAGCTTTTATCAGGGAAAATCTTTGAGGCCATAGTAGGATTAAGGAGAAACTGTGTATTTGGCTGTTCTCTCAGCTTGGACATCCTCATTCCATACAGTCCCTTTCTTCTCTCGTACTATCTGGTCATCATAAGATGCAAAAAGAATGGGATGGAGAATATGAAACTGCATTTATGTAAATTTAAACTGAGTCATCTGGAATACTCTGTGCAGTACTGTCACCACATGGTGTGGTTTGTCTGTCCTTGCTTAAGCATTTAAAAGATGTGTCAGTCTACAGCAATCACTCAACATCCTATGTAGACAAAAGAAACAGGTATTTCTAAAGACTGAATCTTATATTAAATACCAACAGTAATGTGAAATAAGTCACTTTGGGTACCTACAGTTGGGCAGATGAGCCCTACCATTTACTTCCAAAGGCGTTGCAATCAAGTGAGAGACATTTCAGAGGCAACAGGCAATGGTTAGGGAATAGGCCAAAGTCTCTGTCCTCAGAGAAGAGATTGGAAAACTCACATTTGATTGCCTTGGGAAAGACATTTATAGCAAGGGATGCAATTAAAGTGGAAGCCTTTTCCACTTTGTCTCCAAAACCTAAGGCAATAAAGTTGAAAGAAGAGAAAATTAATTAAAAAAAAATATATATATATATTTCAGACAATGTCTGTTTAAATTAGAATTCTTTTTCAAAGGAAGTTGTCCGAGTAAGAAAAATCAAACTGAATAGTTCAAGATCATTTAGACAAATATCTTCATAAACAGTTTCTTCAGCTTGTCTTAAAAATATCTCTGAAGTTATTACTCTAGCTTCAGGTCTTGAACCAGTTTCGCAGTACTGTAGAACAGTGTGAGGTCAAGTGAGAACAGCAGGTTTTCCTCCAAAGGCATTCACAAAATGGGCACTGCAACAGAGGGGGTTGGTGGAGTCACAGTGGCTGTGGTGGTGGGGTGACATGGCCAGAATCACTACCTGCTGCTGTACGACAGCAGCCTGCTCTGGTTTCATTGCTGAGTTGCCAGGTAGAAGAGCTGTAGGAGGTGGTGAGCAGGCTTTGTAGAGGTCCTGGAGAGCCAAGAGCTTGAGCCCCATGTTGCAAGGATAGAGGAACAACTAGAGACAATCCTTGAGGGTCAGAGGTTGAAACTCCTAAGATGAGGGAGTCTGGAGGCTTATTACCTCTGGCCACGCACCTAGGCACCCTTTTCCACCTGTGGTTCAGCAGTTATGGAGCAAGTGCAGTGCCCTGGGAAGAGGTGGGAGAGATGACCTACCTTGCCATGAGGCATCAGAGCCAATTGAGCCTCAACTGCTAGAGGCTCTAAGAAAAAGGAGAGTAGTAGTTATCAGAAACTGTCTCCCAAGGAGACAGAGGCATTCTTCTGCCAGCCTGCCCTGCTGCCTCAGGATGTTTGCTGCTTGCCAGGAGCTCAGACATGATGTTGCAGACTGCCAAGGCTTGTCTGGCCTTTGACTATGAACCCTGCCGCTTGTCCATGTGGGCACCAACTATGCAGCCAGGGGAGACCTTGAGAATATCAGAAGAGACTACAGGGCTTCAAGAGCAAGGGCAAATGGCCTGGGGGTCCAGCTGGGGTCTCTTTAATCCTGCTGATGGCGGGTAAGGGCTCAGGTTGGAATGGATGCATCTAGTGAGGCAGCCCCTGTGGCTGGTGTTGCTGGCAGGGCTTTGATCTCTGTGGGTGTGGGGCACTCACTCTCTGAGGAGTGAAGACTACTGAGCAAGAAGGGATTTATCTGACAAAGTGGGGTGAGGATGTCTTTGACAACAGGCTTCCTGATCTTGACAAGGGCTTCAAACTATGTTTGTTTGGGAAGGGGCTACATTCTCCGAAGAGAAGGTGGGTGGACACAGTGAAAAGTATCTGGGAGACAACATGATGGAAGAGGTTCTTAGGCACACCTTGTGAAAGCAAGATGACCAGGGGCCCATTTCAAGGAACAAATAGGTGACACTGAGCTTGGACCTCATATGTTAGCACACACATCCTTGTGTGAGATGGCTTTCAGGACAAGAGTGCTGCAGGGAATGGATACAGGATGTTCATAACAGACAGGCTGGAAAGGTGAGGAGCATGAGCAATGCTCTGTGCAAAGGAGTGACCAGAATGTGCAGACAATTGTCTTTTGATGGGGCAAGCTGGCCCAGAGCTTGTGGTCAGGAGCAGAGGATGGTTTAACAGAGGTTGTGTGTTGGTACATGTCTGCTACACATTGGCTGGTCAAGAAGTGAAAGTAGAGGAAGTCTTCAGAAGCCTCAAAATTACAGGCCTTAATACTCATGGGGAACTTCAGCCAATCCAATATCAACTCGAAGGGCAATAGAGATGCAGGAGATCTTTGGAGCTGAAGGGGAGGGGGGGGGGGCGGGAAGGGAGGATGCTCTGCTGGAGCTATTGTTCAAAAGCAATGAAGAACTAGTTGAGTATAAAGGTTGATGGGAGTCCTGGCTACAGTGATTATGAGATGCTGGAGCTCAAAACACAGAGAGAAGTAGGAAAGAGGAGTAAGTGGAATCACAATCTCATACATCAGGAGAGCAGATTTTGGCTTGTTCATAGATCTTGGCTGGATCCAACAGGCACCTAGCATGGAGGGTGGAGGGACACAGGAAGTTGTTTGATCTTTCAGGACCCTTTTACACCCTCCTCAAAGCTTCAGAATGGCTGATTATGGTATGCAGAAAGTCAAACAAGCATGGAAGAAGGCCAGCATGGGTCAAGACATACCTCAGGACAGAGCTCAAATGCAAAAAAAATGTCTACAGAAGCTGGAAGCAGGGATGGGCTGTCCTGGAAGACTACAGAGGCATTGCCTGAGCATGCAGGGATGGAGATAGGAAAGCCTCCCAGTCATGGCAATCAGGGGAGGTAGCTGACGACTGGAAAAAGGCTAACATCACACCCAGCACTAAGAAGGATAAGGAGGATCCAGCAAACTATGGACAAATTGGCCTAACCCTAGTGCTTGGGACAGTGAAAGAGCAAATCATTTTAGAAAACTTTTCGAAGAACAACAGCAGCAGTAACAACAACAACAACAACAACAAAGGACAGGATGGTGACTGGGAACAGCCAGACCAAATTTTACCCCTTTACACCCTTTAAAACCTTTTATGTGCTTTTATGCCTTTTAACAAGGATGAATTGTGCCTGATCAACCTGATTGACTTCTGTAATGAGATGACTGGCTCAACTGATGAGGGGATGTTGTTTACCTTACCTCTAGTAAGGTCTTTGGCATGGTGTCCTATGGTCTCCTTAGAGCCAAACTGGTGAGATATGGACTTCATAAATGGATGATAAGGTGGGTGGAGAAGTGACAAGATCTTTGGGCTCAATAGGTGGCAGTCAGTGGCACAAAGTAAAATCATCAACCAACTAGCTCTGCATTTTTTTCAGGGCTTGATAATGGGGCCAGCAAAGGACTACCATGATGGTTAGGCCATTGAGCTAGTGACATCTGAAGAATGGCTGGGGAAGCTGCATTTTTTTCAGCTTTTAAGAAGAGATATCCTTGAGCTGTCTTGCAGTCTACAGCTACCTGATCATGGGATGCAGGGAAGACTGAACTGAACTTTTCTCAGGAATGTACAGTGAAAGAATGAGAGGCAGGAAAAATGGAAGATGGGAAGTTGCAGATCAATATTAAAATTTAAAAAATGTTATGAGAGTGGTCAAACAATGGTATGGGTTTGGATCTCCATTGTTGAAGGCACTTAAAACTCATCTGGAGAAGTATCTGAGCAACCAGTTCTAACAGATATTATTCTGAGCAGGACATTGAACTATGAGACTTTCAAAGGTTCCTTCAAATGTATATGAACCTGTGATTCTGTGATTTTTTTTTTTTTTTATTTTTTTTTCAGTTTCTTTTGACACATTAGTTTTAGGGTTAGCCATGCCTTGCTATCTGGATTCAGAGTTAATTCAGGGAAGTCCTATAGCCTCTGCTATGCAAAAGATCAGTCAGATTATTTTCAGTATTTCCTTCTGCCTTATATTTTATAATTTCAGATGGAGCTTGGACATGATTTGGTATGGCAATTTTTGGATTAATTTACATGTAACAATAGCAGTACTGTCATGTCTAAATTTGGATTGCCCTTAGAAACCTGAACTGATGTAACTGTTTTGCAACACAGGTAAAAGAGCAGTAAATCATTATAATCAAAATAAATCATCAAAACTTACTGTTTTAGGTAATAAATGCTACTTTACATTTATATATATGTATATTTAATTTTAAGTGGTCTTGAAGCTTCAAAACCGCTTCAGTAAACAATGACCACTAGGTACTGGCACAGACTTACATTGTAGCAGAGGAAGTGCATTATTATAAGCTGTCTTTTATCTTCCCTAACAGCAGAAGCTATACTTCTTTGAGAGATGATGTGTATTATGCTACTAGAAGAAGGTTTAGTTATTTTGTCTTCATCAAGTCTTGCTGTTGGATGCAGAAAAGAGATGGAAATGTTTTCCTACCCACTCTCTCTCTCCTAGGCAATACATAGTCAGTAGCGGAAGAAGTAGAACACCAAACTGCTTGTGTAGGCAGCTGTAGGCAGGTTATCATTTTTCTTTTCTCCCTGTTATTTAATCATGGCAAGAGGGTCATAGTGACAGAATTACAGCTATAGCAAAGGTACATTCACCATTGATTACAATAAACCGGGAAGGTGAGCACAGTGGCTTTTTAACCATGCACAGTGACATGCCATTCTTGTCAGAAATGGAGAAAGACTTTGTGACTCAGGTTGGTTTCATATTAACTATGAGCACAATGCACAGAGCTCTGTTTATGACCAGTGTTTTAATCTGAAATCCTACTTTTTGCTTTAATATTTTCCTAATATTTGTACTTACTTTTAATTAATTTCTAATATTTGGAAGGATATGCCAGTAAAAAGGTGTATGAGTGTATGGGATTGTATAAAGTTCTCTGACAATACTTAGGCAGATGATTTATCTTACAGAGGACAGTAAGTAGTACGTGAGCTCTTATTTCTTTCAGCACTGTGGGAGAAGGGAGGTGATTGATGAAATAAGCTCAGGACTTGGAGGTTGCTTATATGGTCTAATCTTGAGGTATTCCAAAGGGTTTTTCCCTGGCTAAGAAGTGCAACATCTGTACATCAAGAATGAGAAGGGGAAAGACAATCCCCAGAGGACTGCTTAAGTGTCATCAAGTTGCAAAAGTTCTTGAGAACAGAAAAAGGCTATTTTTATTCCTCTCCACTATGGGACCAAGCATTGCTGCCTTCCATACACTCACCGTAAAAGCACTTTGGAGAATCCAGAAAGGAGATCTAATTTAACAATCAAAAATTTCCAGCGTTCCACGTTTCATGTCAGAGGAGGTCCTGGTGGAGTACTTAAGTTCTGTGTGTAGGAGTGGGGCTGAGGGAAATGCAGCATGGAAATAGGAGATGGCAGCTGTATAGACCTCTTTATTTAAAGCCTTTTTACTTTGCCTGGTTGCTAGAGTGGGAAAATATATCTTTTCTATATGTGAAGAATGGATTTTTGTGCCTACTGAGCACAGGAAAGCTTTTGAGTTTCTGAGAGAACATGCCATGAAATATGTTTGTAGTCCATGAGGCCTAAGGACTTCAACACCTCCCATGCAACTAAGGAGAGATGAATTTTTGGTATGTGGAGGTTTCATTCATATGACACTTCCACTGTGTTTTGCAAAAGAACACATAACTTTTAATGCCCTTTAGCACAGGAAACCTAGCTCCTGCAGAGATGTGAAGTAATTATCTTATAAAGTATTACCAAATAACTATAATAATAAAAAACAAACCCACAAAAACTATTTCAAGGTTTACATGTATTTTGAGCTTAGTTTTGCACGTGCATACATTTCTACACATTTGAATTCAAAAGGGGAGACAAGTTCATATAATATGGTATTATTAATTTTTTTTCTACAGTTGCACAAACCTGCTATAGTCTTTATCATTCCTGTCATCATCAAAACAAATATCTCTTTCTGCAAACTCATGAGCAACATTAGGAAGATGGTCAGGTCTTGAAGTGCTGAATCTGCACAGCAGAGAGCAAAATCTGAGACTTTCAAAGCTGATGTTGGTTTGAATGAAATCGCCTCAAATTGTGGTTTTTCAAGAATGAAAGAGCTCAAATTAAGGGACACTTCAACCATTACTTTCCAAAATGATTAGATTTCTTTTTCAAAAGGTAGAGAAATACTAAATGTTTATAAAATTGGAGTGTCTGGTGCTTCTGCTGAGTCTGATCAGAATATCCCTGTGTGCCTTTGAGACAGAAGGAAGGATACTTAAAGGATATTTAAATCCAAGTTGGGTACCTTTGTCTGATCTCTGTCACCAGAACAGAATGTACAGGTGAAAAACTTCAGATTTGGTACAAGCTGGCCATTTTGAAAGAATGATGTTTTGTCATAATGTCTTGAACCTGTGACAGGGGTGGTTCAGGCTGGATATCAGAAAAAGGTTCTTCACTGAGAGGGTGGTCGGGCACTGGGACAGGCTCCCCAGGGCAGTGGTCACGGCACTGAGCTGCTGGAGTTCAAGAAGTGCTCTCAAGACAATGCTCTCAGACACATGGTCTGATTTTTTGGGTGGCTCTTTGGAGACCCAGGATTTGGACTTGATGATCCTTGCGCGTCCCTTCCAACTCTGGATATTCTATGATTACATGATTCTGTAAGTGACTTGGAACATTCCAAAGAGAATAACTTGGATTTTACATTTGCTTGATTTACCCAAAGATCTCTCAGGTATTAATTCAATATATATATATATATATATATATATATATATATATATAGGAACAGCAGCACTGGCAGTAGCAGCAGTATTAGTAGTAGTAGCAGTAGTAGTAAGGAAAATGAACACATATAAACATATGTATTTTGGTGAATACTGTAGTGGTATTAATAATGAAAATAAACACAGATATGCACATACATTGCTTGGTGAACACCTGTTAAAGTGGAACAGCATATAAATGCTTGAAGCATGTCATGATTTTCTTTTGATGAACTTGAGCTTCCTGATGATTTAAAAGATAACTTGGGAGTTCCAACTTGTCAGGAAAGCAAGCCAAAATAAATTATGTCTTCATAATCTTCTTTAATGCAAAATGCTCTAGTGAGCATACAAAGTTTAAAAACCCAAATGGCTTTTCCTGGATATACTTTCAGCACAAAATAATAGCATTTTTTTTGCAGACTATTTTAAATTAATTATTTTAAAGTAATGAGATAATTGGTAGGTGATAGTTTGGGAGAGCTATTAGTGAAGTGGCTTTGTTATGCACAAATAGTCTTGTTAGCAGTATAAATTATATGTCTTATTGTAAAATTCATTCTTATTTAAACGGTGAAGTAAGATACAAGGAATGAGTAATATTTCCTATCTATTGCCATGATTGGCTGATTGGCACCTTACAGGTAGATGATTTTGAGGAGTAAAACTGGGGAAAAATAGTGTATTAGAAGATTTGTTAATTAAACTGTGCTATACTTCCATAATCTTACTTTTTTTTTTTTTTTTTTTTTTTTTTTTTATTCTTCCATAGCCTCAGACTATTCAGCAAACTCTTCAAAGGACACTGCAGTATTTTGAGCATCAAGTTATCGGGTAAGTGTTAATGTGAGGTAGTGAAAGGTGCGTGGAGTGTTTTCCTTATGCTTTCAAAGCTACAGCCTTGACTGACAAGCTTTTTAATTTTTCTCACAAATTCTTAGGGAAGCTCTGGAGTAGCAGTACACATTAGAGATGTTAGTGATAAACTGCTGTTCAGTCCTGCTTTCATTCATCCCATCACAGCATGACTGCTCCTCTAACAGTGACATTTCCTATATAAGGAGAATTAAGGAATCTTTTTATGAAAGTATAGGATCTACTCCAATTTTCTTTTTGTAGAACGACATGAGACTTCTGGAAAATGTATTTATACTATGACCTGAGGCCCCAGTCTTGCTAAGTCCTACATAATTTCTTGTTATATACACGCGTATGGTTGCATACCATACTTGCATTTTTTTTTTTTTTATTTTTTTTTTGCAGAAGCAGGGCAGAAAACCACCTCCTGAGAGTTCAATAAGAAAATTAAGAGATGACTGAGAAGTAAAAGGAAAATGATAGAAATTGTCATCATGAAAACCTGAGACATTCTCCCAGTGACTAAAATAATCTCCTTTCAAGCTTTTTCTTACCTGCACAAGTATTTTATTGTCACAGACAGCTCATGTTTCTAACAGAATACAATGGCTGCATGTCTATAGCCCTTAAATGGTGGTGCCATGTGACAAATTAAGAATGCTATCCTCTGAATTTAATTACACAGATGTAAGTGATTTTTTTTTCAGGCTGCACTCAGGGTCTTTTCAGAATTTATGACATTGTTTTGAAGCTCAATGCACTGGAGGAAATTGTCCTTGCACGTTTCTCAATGTTTGGTTAAAATTCAAAGGGTGCCCTAACTTGATAGATGACATTTGCAATGTTAGCACATTTGGCTGGCACCTGAGGGCAGTGAGGGAGCCAATCTTGGCAGATAATTATGATGTCCACCACAGGACAGGCAAAGAGAGAAGCCTTTTGGCTGCTAATTTGTTCAGATGCTAAAAAAAAAAATAAAATTGTTTGAAGTCTCATGTTAGGAGATTTCAGTGGGTGAGACAGTGCCTTGCAAAAAGCATATGTGCAAAAACAATGCAGCCTCTAATTTATGGCCACATGTGGTTTACATATCCATATTTTAATGGGCAAAGTTTTAAAGTGGGACGCTCCGGAAACCTGTAATTCCTGTAACTTATGGTACATTTTGATTCAAGTTTTTGAATGCCAATGGAAGTTCAAGTAAAACTCAGTCAGTGAAAGCCAAAATTGGCTCTAGAAGTTGTATATTGTCCTGTCTGGAGATTTATACTGCTGATACGTACTGTGGTGGGCTGACTTTCACCAGCTGCAGGCCTCACCCTGCTGCTCTCTAACTCTCTCTCCTCAACAAGACAGTGAGGGGGAAATAAGATGAAAAAAGCTTCTGGGTTAAGATAAAGACAGCAAAATTCTTTACCAGTTACTGTCATGGGCAAAACAGACTGATTTTGGGGGAAATTAATTTAATTTATTGAGAGAGAAAATAGAGTAGGATGGTGAGAAACAAAGACAAAACTAAACCACCTTTCCCCCAGCCCCTCCTTCACAGGCTCAACTTCACTCCTTCATCCTCAGCTCCTTTTCTTCCTCCCTCTGTGTGGTGGAAGGGAATGTCAGTCCACAATAGCACCTCTCAGTTGCTCCCTTTTCCACACCTTTTTGCTCTGCTCCAGGATGAGCTGCCCATGGCTGCAGTTTGTTCAGGGCATATCTGCACCAGTGTGGGGTCCTCCCCTGGCTGCAGTGTATGCAGCCACACACTGGTGCTGGTGCCTGGAGCACCTTCTTCCTCTCTTTCTTTGCTGCCCATGCTGTTCATGCAGTTGTTTCCTCACACTTTTTTGCCTCATCCTTCATACCTCCATGTGTTTTTTTGCCCTTTATTAAACACATACTCTCAGAGGCACCACCAGCATTGCTGCTGTGTCCAGCCATGCCCTGCAGCAGGGCTACTGAACTGGGTGGAGTGGCTGGAGCCAGATGGGGCTGGCTGGCGTCAGCTGGAACCACCTGGAACCATCTGAGAATGAAATCAGGGTGGTGAGGCACTGGAACAGGTTGCCCAGAGAAGCTGTGGATGCCCCATCCCTGGAAGTGTTCAAGGCCAGGCTGGATGGGGCTTTGGGCAACCTGGTCTGGTGGTAGGTGTACCTGCCCATGATAGGGGGGTTGGAATGAGATGATCTTTAAGGCCCCTTCCAACCCAAGCCGTTCTATGATTCTATGAAATGTTCCTTAAATCTCCTGTCTCGGTCAAGAGAAGAGGTGAGGTATGGCCGTGGTACCATTCCAGGAAGCCTGTGGTATTTATTGGCTGTGGAGGCCTGGCCACCTGGCCTGGCTGTGGCTTTGGGCTGTGGCTTTGAGCTCAGGCAGTGGGACAGGATGTGGTGTCCCTCTGAAGCAAGATAAAGGTTTGTTTCCTGCAGCATGGCCTCCTGTCACCAGGGGCAATTGAGTGGTGAGTGGTCACTGCAGTGTGAACCAGCAACCTTTAACCTTTCTGCACATGGAAAACCAGTTTGTTGTTGGAGTAACCAGATGTGCAGTCTGAATCCTTTCTATCCTTTTCCATGGGTGCTGGCAAAACAGGCACTGGGTTTTTTCAGAACTTAATCAGATGAGGAATCCAGTCCTTAAAACTGCTATTCATTATTTATGAAGTATAAACAAAGTATGAAAGCATAACAAAACTGTTAATAAATACTCATTAAAAATCTTTGTGCATTGAGCTAAATCAATTATACATTTTTCCAAGTGCATTATCACTCTGTTGTAACACTTTCTTCACTTGTATTTCCTTCTCCATCCTCGTTATCACCTGCATAAAGCTTTGTATTAAACATAGACT
Organism: Oxyura jamaicensis; assembly: GCF_011077185.1. Classification (NCBI taxonomy): domain Eukaryota; kingdom Metazoa; phylum Chordata; class Aves; order Anseriformes; family Anatidae; genus Oxyura; species Oxyura jamaicensis. The sequence goes on from NC_048893.1 coordinate 188,479,301, forward strand.
GAGCTTCTTTTCTCTTTCTGTTGAATTAAGGAATACCAATGTGGCAAAGCTAAATCAAATAGAATAATTTAGATGTCAGGTGCTTTCTTCTTAGTCTGAGCACAACTCTGTACCTTTCATCACTGGTGGTATTATTATTATTATTTTTTAATTTTTCTTTAACTAGCTATAACAGATTTCACCTCTTCAGAAGATAATCCACAGAGAAAGCTAGGTTTTGTACTTGCAGTGCTAACATAATGTAGCACAGAAGATTTCTGCTTAATAGATACTCTCCATTGCCTCATAAACATCCTACTTGGAATTTACTGTAAAACTTTGTTACAGCATCCAAGTGGGAATGAAGTAAGACAGATATGTCTGATACCCTTACCTCATGCCTGAAACATTTGGTATTTTTTTTTAATGCATTTATTCTCATTGCAGATAATGTTTCAGATTCTAGTATAATGCTACTGGTACCCAGGTTACTAATGTGTCATCAGTGTGGGAATATGTGTGGAAGGGGTGATGGAAGGGATAAGAGGGAAGAGACAAGGGAGGCTAGAGGCATTGTTTACTACCACTTCTGAAAGGTATTTTTCTATCTTGCGCTTGCATAAGGAGATGCCATAACTTCTTTATTTTTTACTGTAGTTACAGGGATGCAGAGAAGAATTTTCACAATATATCAAACAGATGCTCCTATACGGACTGTTCTGGCAATGAAGAAGCTGAAGATGTCTCAGGAATTCTTCAGTGTACAGCTAATGTACTTGGTATGTATTTTTTCAAGGGAATTTGTTACCTTCAGCTGAAAGGTATAGTGACCATGTTATTACCAGCAGTGAACCAAGGCATTTTAGTTCTAACAAAGGAAATTTAGGATGTAGGCAGCTACATATCATTGCACTGATATCTCGTGTCTCCTTTTTAACACATATTTTCTACCTTTGAGACAATAGAGACTGGTTTTTAAGTGGAGGTGCATTCAGTGGAGATGCATCAACTTGGGTTGATGTCAGCGATTAGGGAGGTTTCACAGGGTTTGAGCTGAAGTGAATTTGCATCTGTCCAGGCCTGGGTCTTGGAATTATTTCAAAAAGTGTTCTAAGATTCTACAGAACAACAGATGCTCTTAGGGTCTATGGACCTGATGCGTAGAAGTCCTGAGAAACACAGAGTAGGATGACATGAAACGTTTTGGAAACTGACATTCACACTGAAGAATGCTTGCTGCAAGAAACTTTTAGAAATGTTGCATGTCAAGATGGTGTCATCCATCACTGAAATGCAACTGTCTTACTAGGATGCACCAACAAGACACAGCTAACTCTTGAAAATTACCTGGAGAGCCTGAGCTTCTCTCTGTGGTGTTACAGGAAGCCACCTGTTTTGTGCTGATAGCTCCAGTCAGGTGTCAAGGCTTCATTTAGCAGTGCTGGTGAGCTGTATACAGGAACTAATGAAACAAGTACTTGTACTTTCAAATTGTGGTGTCAAAACTAAATGGTTGGCTATTTGCTTCCACTTATTATATATGCAAATAACTCTTCTTCACTAGTTGTTACTAAATTTTACTAGTATTCAGTCAGACCTGTGTTGCTGATACAAATCTACCAGGAAAGACACACACACGCACACACATACACACACAAAAAGATGAAAAAGATGCAGAGCTCAACACTGAGAACTTAAATTTTGACTGTATTGGGGTTGTTTTAACTGTTCTATGAAACTGATCATCTTCCTTGTTTTAGAGTAAACTTTACAGATCAAGCTTTAAACATTAGGCATTTATCTATATTTTACAGGGATCCGTAAGGAGGAAAACTAGTAACTGCTTTTAAAGTTAATTGTTTGAAAGCAGAAATTCCTGTTTTATTTGTGATAGTCATTTGCAGAGTAGAAAAGCCGATGTTACACAGCGCTACTTCCAGGACTGCAGCAATTGACAATAAAATTTTCATTATGTTTTAAGACATGAAGTGGTCTTATATATGATTTATAAACAATCATGGCATCTACTAGCAAGAAAGTAATACCAGTCTTGGTCCTGTTGTTGGCTGATGTGAGTTTATCAGCATTATATGTGTTTGGGCTTAGTCTGGAGGTCAAGTAACTCACACATTTGCAGCACAGTGGCTGAGCTGTTGTAGCTGTCTGTGGCCACTGCTGTCTAGTGTCATTTGTCATCTACTGCTTTCATTGGAGTCTGAAATGGAGAGTTGTTGATCCTTCTCTGCAAACAAGGCCCTGGGGGTCCTGATGGGCAGCAAGTGAGTCCTGATAGTAAGTCCAGCAGTGAGTCCTGGCAGCAATGACGGCCAATGGCAGCCTAGGCTGCATGAACAGGGGCAGAGATACAGACTGAGATGAGTGCTTGCCCCCCTCTACTCAGAACATGTTAGACCACATCTGCATTACAAAATCCAATACTGGGAGCCCATAAACATGGATAAGTTAATAAACTGAGGGAGTTCAGCTGAGGCCCTTGAGATGGTGGAACATGGAGCACCTGCCCTGTGAGAAGAGGCTGGGGGAGCTGGGCTTTATCAGCCTGGAGCAGAGATGGTGTTTGAAACCTCTGGAGCCTACAAGGTTGTGAGGGAAACAGCCAGGGTCTTCACAGTGGTTCAGAGTGAGAGACAATGGCCTAAATAAAAACAGGAGATGGTCAGACTGAGTATTCTTCTCCATGATGACAATCAGTGAGTGGCATAGTTTGCCCAGAGAGATTGTGCAGTCTCTGCCCTTGGAAGTTTTTAACCACAACTGGGTGAAGCCTTGAGCAACATGGTCTGAATGACTTGGCAACTTCTGGGATGTCTCCCAGCTTGAAAACTTTCTGATTGTGGCCCAGCACACAGCTAACAGGAAGCAGCTGGTGATACCATGATGATGTTTTTGTTAGTTGAGTACTGAGTTTTGTTTCTGAGATTTTATATAGCACTCAGAACACTTGGCACTGTACTTCTTATAATGTCTAAACTCTATTTGCTTTTTCATTCGAGGCCTCAGCAAGCTGCTGAAATTAGGGTGGAAGGTACAAAGGATGGCATTTTGGTTTATTGTAGGTTTCCTCTGACCTGGTAAATACAGGATAAACCTGCAGAATTTTTATGGCATTGTGCAGCTGGAGAGTCTTTCTTCAGTGAGGCACAGGACTGAAGTCTGAGCTTGTATGATAATTACAGCTGTGATATACGTTCATTGTCAGGTGAATACTGTAAGTCATATTCTGCTCACAGAAAATCTGGACCACCATGTACTACTGACAAAAAAAGTCCTTCTGGATTTTGTATTTGTATATGATTTGCATGTCTATCTTTTCTATCTTTAACTGTTAATCAGACTTGGTACACTCTGTGAAACACCTAACATATTCTAGTTGAGAGATGACTCTGCTTTCCTGTTGGTCAAAGTGCTTTTTCCTTTGTCAAGTGCCTTATCCTTCAAGATGCTAAGCACTGTCAGGGAGGTTCTGAGTGCTTTTTGCTGCTGATCAAAGCCATGGGAAGAGGCTGTGCTTGGCACTTTCCACTTTTGGGTCACTGAGGGAATTAAGAACACATTAAATTGTAAATATATACGGTATTGGTTATAGATTCTTTTTTTTTTTTTTTTTTTTTTTTTTTTTGCATTTTTTAATAATTGAATGCTAACTCTCAGAAACAAGTGTTATGAGTGATAAGGCAGGACTAATGCAAAATAATGACTTTCTGAAACACCATTTATGTATTAATGTTATAGATAAAACTCATCAAATTATATCTTCAGTACTCACATCACCGTGAAAAAAAATAGCGTTCTAAAAATAGTTATGAATATGTTTTTGTCTTCAGAGTGCTTTAAAATCAATATGTTAGCTGTGGTCCCTTAGCATGGCTGAGTGATGTTCAGCCTGGTTTTTCAGTGGTTTCCTCACAGTCTATGCGTGTCAGGGACAGAACAGACTGTTGGAATCACAGTGAAGGAGTAGCAACTAGGCATTACTGTCTTGGAGAATTATTAAAATTGATTTTGTTGAAAATAAGTTCATATAGATTTACTCTTGGAAAACCTCACATTTTAAAGACTAAATCTGAGTTCATACTAAAAAAAAATAAAAATCTCTGTGAGCAAAGCACTAACATAATTTAAAAGCAATACTTCTTTCCTTCTCCCTTATATGGGACAAGAGCATAAGGGAATGAGCAGTAAAACCAGCTTCCTCATTTTAATTGTTAGCTCCTATCACAACAATAAATAGTTAATGGAGGATGTGTAATTCTCACGTGCACAGTTATTTTTCTGGTTGAATAAGGATTAGTAAGAGATTTTTCTATGTAAGAAGAACATAACCACATAGATGTGACACTGGAGCAACTGGCATTCCTGAGACTGGAGACAAGAATGAATCTGCCTGTGGCAGCAGCTAGTGAATCTTTTGAACCAAATCTGGCTTTTGATTTATTTATATAAGTAGTAACAGGGATTTGCTGTCTAGGGCTGCAAGGAAGTGTTTTCTTAAAGGTGCTTGGCAGCAACCTCATGATCTCTTGCCTTAGATAATGTCAACATGAATCACCTCTCCCGACCTAACTGCCTCTGAAATAGTCATTTAGCATTCCTTATTCATCAGAAGACAGTGAAGGCTGAAGTCATTAGTAAGCCTGGAAGACTGGGAGCAGATGCTTTGCACCATGGTCCTGGTGCTTACACTGCTCACAGCACAGTACTGACTGCATGCTGTACACTCAGCGTGATGTGTGTGGTTTATCATGCATTAATACTGGAATTTTTCTCCTGTCAAGTCATCACTAAAGTGTGACACTATCTTCCTGCAGTGGATGGGCCTGATTCTTCTTGTCTCCTTGGTAAGTTATTCCTGCTACAAGTCTATAGGCATCAATAGAAGTCTTCCTGCTTTAATCCGCTGTAATTAAGGGAATCAAGTCCATCATGCTCTAATACTGTAAACCATGTTTGATATCAGATCAACGACACAGCTTTCCTTTGTGGTGACAGCTTCTGTGGCTGGAATATTTAATTCTGTAGGCTTTTCAAAATAGTCTGGACAGCTTTATTGCAAGCTCTGCTTTAATTAATTGGTGCATGTGTATTTTTTTCAGTGTCCTCCATAAGCATATCATCCAAGGGAAAAACAAATATCAGTATATTGGAAGCTGGGCAAAAAGAGAAGAGAAATCCTAGTCTCTAAAGGGGGCCATTATAAAGTTTCTAGTTTGAAATAGAATATTTCAAAGAATAAATGCTGGTATGTTTTATCCTGTTGACTCAGATAATGCCTTAACAGGCTAGCTATACTCTGTTCCAAGCAGATTTGTGTTGTTAGTCTGAACTTACTTCAGAAATAATGATAAGAAAAAGATTCCTATGATGAAGTATATTATCTGGATGACTACTGCATTTCTATATTAAGTGACTATAAATTTACACTGAGGTACGTTAGAGAGAAAGAGTGTATCCAAAGAGATTTCTTGTTTGACCTTAGGCAAGTTTTTATTATTTCTGTGCCTCAATTTCCCATCTGTATATTGGAGATAACAATTTCTCTTTAATCCTTTAAGCCATATGTCAGTGCTGGTTAGATTTTAACATTCTCAAAGCAAAGATGTTTTCATACCATTTGTACATTCAGCATTTTGAGCAATGATGGCCAAATCTTGTTTGGGACTGCTTTTATCCTCATAATTTAAAATAATTTTATTTCAAGTGAGATTACAGCATGCATTTGGACTTATTGTAGCTAGTCAGAGTACAGCAGAGGACTTCCATGGAGTTGCAGATTTAAACTTTGTATACAGAAAAATAAGGATTAAAGTGTTTTTAGTAGTTAGTCTGTATAATTCCTACTTAAGAATTTATGTAGGGAATTTTTGTTGTGGTATAAATTCTTCCTGACCTGTCTTCTGCTTATCTGTTGGACAGATATTCTAAGCAGGTATGTGTTACAGAGCTTTGTGAAGCAAGAGAGAAATACCCATTATTATTATTATTATTATTATTATTATTATTATTTTCATTTTTCATCCCCATTGTGTATTTCTGGTATATCACAATATTATTAAACATCCCAATTGCACAAACTAGATACAACAGCCTTCTCCTCACATCCCTGAAGCACTCTTTGCAAACACTGCACACAATTAATCCAGTCTTTATGGACATGAACTACGCTCTTATTTCAAGCCTTCACAAAGCGAGAGGGAGTTTCATGGAGGGACTTACCTGTTTTCCTTTAAATACCACCAGTATTTCCTTTGGAGGCTCTTTGCAGGAACTGTATAATCTGTCATAACTTTTGATATTAAAGCTGATAGAAAGTAACCTAAATGCATAAATATCCATAAAAAATTGCTATTTTGTGCAAAGTCTTGTCCTTAATGACATGGAAGAAATGTTGTCTTGAAAGTCTATTTGTGTATTAGAGTACAGTATCTACATTGTATGTACTGCAGCACTGTGCTATATATACTGCATAATTAACACTTTTGCAACACCTTGGGCACACAGCCTGAAGTTAAAAATGCACTTGTATCAGATAGTTGTTTCGACAAGGAGGCCTGGAGAAATAATTGCACCTATCCACATTTCTATTGGTTAAGATACAGAAAAACATTGTCTTCCTTTTCTTTTGTTCAATATATTAATTTATGCAAAACAATTCTTTTTTATCTATTATAAAAAATTTAGCTTCTAAAATCTTAGAACAATAGCCTAATTTTCCTTAAAAAATGCACAAAATAAATCAATGACAGCTAAGTCATCTCCACACGTAGACTTAAATGTATAGCAACATTTTTTCCTGTTAGACATTTTTAACTTATAGGTAAATAATAATGCTCATCCTCTTGATTTTGCTTGTGAGAATGGTGTGAGGACTTGGCTCCTCTGTCATTTCTAAGTGAATATCTTTTTGGGCATCTTCCATTCGGAGGATGACATGCTGTGGAGGCAAGGATTCACAGATGTCCCAGTGATGTATGTGAAATCTCACCCCAGAGCCCTGTCCCATCAGAGAGATAAATCATTCAGCCCCAAGACACTGATGAAGAGGTGGAATCTGTTGTTAGTGCAGGGGTTTAGAGAGCTCTTGCTCTGGGCGAAATTTGCATGTCACCACCAAAGAAGATAGTGCTGTAGGCAGCTTTGTAAAGAGTGAATCACTTCATCCCTAAATTCATCTGGAAGGTTTGTTCCTTAGTGCACAGGACATAATTCTATACAAGTCTTTTGTTCTTTTGTTCAATTTGTCAAAATTGAAGATCTTTGTATCTGAAGCTAAGAAAGTTTCAGCTTTTACCCATATTTTCTTGTTACAAAGAAATAAATTTTAGATCTTTCTGGTAACTATTTAACAATAATGGTTTGTCATTGCTGAGAAATGATACATTTGAGGAGAAAAGAAATACATTGAAAAGGAGATGCCTGGGCAGATCTCAGCCTACAGTGAGATTAGACCAGATGATGTAACTGGAAAAGATAATAGAATCATAGAATCACAATGATTTGGGTTGGAAAGGACCTTAAAAATCATCTCATTCCACCCCCCCTGCCATTGACAGGGTCACCCACCATCAGACCAGGTTGCTCAAAGCCCCTTCCAATGTGGCCTTGAACACTTCCAGGAATGGGGCATCTACAGCTTCTCTGGGCAACCTGTTCCAGTGCCTTACCACCCTCAGTGAAGAATTTCTTTCTAACATGTAATCTAAATCTCCCCTCTTTTAATTTTAAACCATTCCTGTCATTAGTCTGCCCAAGCAGAGTTGCTCTCCATCTTTTTTATAAGCCCCCTTTAAGGCCCCCTGAAAGGCCGCAACAAGGTCTCCCCGGAGCCTCTCTTCTCCAGGTTGAACAGCCCCAGCTCTCTCGGCCTTTCTTCATAGGAGAGGTGCTCCAGCCCTCTGATCATCTTCATGGCCCTCCTCTGGACTCACTCTAACAGCCCCATGTCTTTCTTGTGCTGGGGGCTCAGACCTTGATGCAGCACTTCAGGTGGGGCCTCACAGGGGCAGAGCAGAGGGGGGACAGTCACCTCCCTCCACTTGCTGGCCACTCCTCTGTTGATGCAGCCCAGGATGGTGTCGGCCTTTTGGGCTGCAAGTGCATGCTGCTGCCTCATGCTGAGCCTTTCGTCCACCAGAACCCCCAAGTCCTTCTCTGCAGGGCTGCTCTCAATGAATTCTTCTCCCAGTCTGTGCTCCTGTCTGGGATTGCAAGGTGGGGAAAGGTTTGGCACACTGACTGCTCAGCAGGTGCCTGAAAACTGTAAATGCTTATATATTTAAGGTACATAAATTAGTATCACTTTCCTTTCAACTAAGAAATGCAGATAGTCATTAGAATGCAACTAATTTAGGATACACAGCCTTATTTATAATTAAAGTGTTTGGTTTACAAATGGTGTAAATGGAAACGTTACATGTCCCAGAGGACTGGCAACACTAATGGATTTTAATAATACTTGGAACTCCATCCTTGGGGGGGTCTAAGCTATACACACAGGGTTCCTATTATTTAGCAGATATCACACTACACTGTCAGTAGAAAAGTAGTCTAAATAAAAATCACATAATTTATGTGATTTTAAAACTGAGATGAATACATCTAAATTAGGAAAGAACAAATATTTATATCAAATGGCCTTAGACTTCCCACTCTCAAACCAGAACTATTTATTGTTACAAAGCAGATGAACTACCAGTAGGTAGTGAGCAGTTTCAAGATATGATATGCATTAGCATCTTGTAGAAGTCTATTTATAAAGTAGAGGACATTTTGGGCATGACTCATTGACTAACTGTAGGATTTTGCCATTATTTTAACTGCTGTGGGGTACCTAGTGTGGCCTCTGTCAAGCCATCAGAAATGTGTTGGTCTTATTTAAGTTCTATATCCTGGCAGATGTAATTATCTATCAGTCCTTTTGTAAATGTCTTGGATGCCTTATGAAGTCTCAAGTAGCACTGGATTTATATATTTAATCAGCTGAATTGATCCCATTATCTATGTGAATAACTATGAAAGATAATTTTGCATTTCACAGGAAATGTTTTTAGATTTAATGGCAATTTTATTCTTTCCAAGAAATGAAGTTCTGCTCCCTATGTGGATTCAGTGACATACATATTTAATGCAAAAGCAAATTTAACTCCTTTTTTTTATTGCTATTTGATCTCTAGAGTTAACATGAAACAAAATGGTTCTGCCTTACTTTTAGGAATCATCCACATACGGACTGCAATTTTCTTTAGATATCCTGTGTGCAAATCGAAGTAGTGAAGTTTCCAGTTCGCGATGGGGGGTATGAAATGATGCTTGTCTTGCTTCAGACAGTTTGCTTTTGCCTGCAGAATTGGCTGCTGCTGAAAGTGCTGGATGGTGGGGGAAAAAACAAAACAAAACAACACAAAACAAACAAACAAAAAAGCATTGCCTGTTCTTTTTAGCTCAGGGGAGCTTCTTGTGTCAGTAGTTTGGAGCAAAATCTTTTAGGCATAGCCTAGGTACAGGTGATTGGGATGTCACCGAGAGGTGGTAATTATAACGATATTTCTAACCATAATTTATTAGAGAAGAACCTGACTTTAACAAAGAAAGAAAACGCCTCATTAAAAATTGGATTAAGCATGTATTATAAGTGTGAAGAATACTTTTTCATGATAATTCTCATTTTTATTTTATGAAATGTAAGGTATGTGGGCTCTGTATGGTGTTGTAAAAGAAGTGTAGTACAAATTTTACTGTTGTGTCAAAGGCATATCTAAAGGCATAAGATGATGCTATTGTGTTTATATAAAAACAATAAAATGGTAGTATGAAAAATACTGTCTGGCTTCCTAGAATGATATAAATTCATCATGATAATCAAGTAAGATCAAAGCCCTTTCTACAGTAATTACATACTGGTACTAGGCTCACTTACAAGCCAAATGATCCATCTAATGTACCTTCAGAATTAGCCTGTACACATCAAAGACTTTTTTATTGAGAAAATAAACGTTGCTTTCCCCAATGTCTTTAAATCATGCCTTGGAATCCTAAACTGCCACCTGGCTTTCTGTCCAAATGACTCTTTAAAGAAAAGATTATATTCATGCCAAAAATCTGCTAACCCAAAAACATGAAAGAGTTTTTGTTTGTTTGTTTGTTTGTTTTTTGTTTTGTTTTGTTTTGTTTTTTTCCTATAATTGAAGGTGGTGAATTCTGCTTTTGTTCACAGTATGAGTTCTGGACTTGCACTTTGAATTGTTCTATCCCCTTAATATTTGGCATTTATATATTCTTAATGGGTATCCCAGAAAAAGGGTATTTTTCTATGCCAAAGTTTTCAGATGCTGTGCACTTCACAACCATTGTCTTCATGATTTACCTTAAGGAATAGTTGGATGGCTTGTAACTGCTTCTGCGTGGACTGCAATGGAATTAATTACTTTGACATTTTTATCACATCATTCATCTTCTATTTGTTTCTGAAGAGACTAAGATTTGTGATTTCCTTTATGGGAACAGATTTCTATCTAATTTCTCCAGACAGTAATGTACAAATTGCTTAGATATACTACATTAATTCCTTGGCATCAGTTCCTTGTTGTGAGTTCACAGTTTACAGGAACTACTGAAAAGAAAATGAAGATGGGCCTTTTACTAGCATGATACTCTGGGATGAAGTCATCTATTTTTGCTCCAGTTCAGTGGAATACTTAGTTTCTGCTTTGATCCTATGCTTAAAGACTTTGGTCATTTTTGATCTGGGTCACAACTATAAGATCTTTTCTCTAAGTGTCATAGAGCCATAGAATCATAGAACGGTTTGGATTGGAAGGGACCTTAAAGATTGTCTAATAAACCATCTTTGAGACACATTTTCAAAGGATAATAACAGACTTTTAGAACTTTTATCATGGGTCTAAAAATAGTTTGTAACAGGGGTCCATAGCAGTGCCTTCATTCTAAAGTTGCTTTGGCTTTTAATTTCCTTCTAAAAAGTGTATATTTAATTTCTCTCCACTACGGGCTAGAGTAAAAAATGGAGTTTTGAGAAAAAGCAACAAAAAAGAAACAGCTATGGAAAAAAAAATATTAAAGTTCAGAATATGATTTGTCCTCTTGTAGAAGTGGTTTAAGTGGTAGGAACACAGTAGATCACTTTCAAAGAAGAAAGTAAATTAGACTAAAGAATTCTTAGAATTTCATTGAGTACACCAGTAGAAGGCTGATAAATAGCAGAAGCTCAACATAAGACCAAATGGCTTCAGCTGGGAAACAGAAGAGAGAGTTGGGATGAATTTTGGTTTATTTTGTATCACTACTGTTAAATGTCTTGGTGAAAATAAAAGAGACTTAATTTTCTTTTGCTTGGCTTTTGCAGGCTTGCACCCATTAGGAAGCCCTATCTGTGTTGATGGGGACCATCATGCAGATGGATAACTTGAAGGTTTTAAAGAAGATTATTTTGAAAATTTTATTTGTCTTATAATAATAATAATAATTAAAAAAAACAGGAAATACTGAATATGTTGGAAATGGAAATCATACTGAATGTATGATTCATTTTTTAATGATTTAATTTTTAAAGATCGCAATTAGCTTATGGAAGTCTCCAAGCATAGTAAAGCATGCACTGTAGAGACAATGAATTCTGTGGATTTTTCTTAAAAAGTGGGATCTTCTATAACAGATAAAATTATTTCCTGACCTAGTAGATCCCTCCTTTTCACTAAGACAAATATTTACCTTAACAGTAAGGCAGAAGCTTCCTCAAAAACATGTTTGTTCATGATCTTCCAGCAGACTAGCAGACTTCACTTTTTTTTTTTTTTTTTTTTTTTTTTTTCTGTAATGTCTGATACCAGGCACTGCTGGACAATATTTTTGAGCAGCTGCCTGGTGTACTCTGACATTTTCTCTCTTTGTAATGATCATTTCTATCGTTTCTTGTAGCTAAGCCTATCCAGTAAGTACAGAGAAAGGGCTGAGGGGGAAACTACACAGAAGATAGCCAAAAGATTGGGATTTTTTTTATTGTACCAAGTAAAAAGTTATGATGAAAGATATCTAGAGTTAATGTTTTATGTAAGGTATGTCTGTGCTTCTATTTATCATTTGTTCCAATAGGAGAGTTAGGATTGCTTCACTGAAAATACAGATAAAGTATTTAGTGCAACTTCATACAAGCACAGCACTGAAACCAAGAGCAAACATGGAAAAAAAAAAAAAGTTTGTGTTTTCTTGTACAATAGGAATTTAAATACAGGCTTTGATTTAAAAAAAATCATTATGCTTCAGGCAAAAATTTACCTCCAATTGGAGAGGCTTAGGAAGAAACTTCCCCAATAGTGAGAAGCTTTTTTTTTTTTTTTTTTTTTTTTTTTTTAGAAGGTGGTTTGACTTTTGTTTAATCTTCTCAGTGTTTCATTGTGTCTATTATTAGAGATAGAATTCCTGGCTAAGACAGACCAGCAGTTTCGTCTGGCTTGGGCATAGCCATTTTTCTATTCTGAGCTAATCTAATTTTCTGCTGGTACTGTGTGTAACTGAATTCAGAGCTAAAATGTTTTTAAAAGTAGTGGCACGTCCTCGAGCCAGGTCATTGACATAGGATAATTCGTGTTGCTTGGAGTCAGTATGTTACGTTCAGAATGAACAGCCAGTCCTCCAGGGCAGACAACAAGACCAGTCTAAGACAATCAAAAAAATCTTAGGCCAAATACTAGGATACAACTCCCTTCAGTGATAGAAAGACAAGGTTTACATGTCTAGCAGTGAACTCCAGGGTATCAAGTGATCAGTTCTGCATACCCTATTTTCCGTCAGTGGTGCCAGGGCAATTTACCGTTTTATTGTAATGTTATCCTTGAAAGACAGCTCCACCTACACTATTGATCTGACACGTTGCATAGGTATGTTCCCATACTTTCAGGGCCTCAGCAATCTTACAGCCTTGGGTGCCCCTGCTAAAGTCTTGTGGTGGCTCACTTTTACACACATACTTCTAAAACTATTCATTTCACTCTATAGAACAGTAAGATTTAACAGTATGTATATATATTTGTGTATACGTATGAACATGATCATTTCTATATTCCTTGTTATTAATGTTATTTCTAAATTCCTTGTTATTATTAGTGATGACAATGTTATTGGTATGGGTTAAAATTGGGTTATGTGAGCATTTTTAAGGAAGATATTACAATACTGTTATGCAGACGTAGTGATAATGAGTCAGAAGTTGGCACGCTGTCCTCTGAGTCAGGATATTAGGGGGCCATTGTGTACCAGAGGTACTTTCTTTTGGCTTAGCTGCCGATTTGACCATCTGTGGTCATAAAAGATCCTGGGAATATTATTGTAATAACTTAGTTTAGTGACCAAATTTGATTATGAGTAATGGCATTCAGATGAACTTTCCCAAATTATTGCTATTACTTCTTTATAAAATATGCTTTGTCATGCTGTCATGTTGTCCTATTTATATATGTAATTTTATGAATTTTAGTCTGCTATCAATTATTTTGAAGGTCCAAACAAAACTGTCATTGCAGATTGTTTGCAAAGCCATGGAACGCTCAAATCCCTTGCAAATATTCATCGTTATAACTATGCCTATGTATATAGGAAGTTCAGACACTGCCTTGAGGTGATCAAAGGTTATTGTCTGCAAACAACAGATGAACGACTTCTTCTGTCCCCCTGTTATACCTCTTGGGCAAGAAAGTCACTCATTACACTGTTCTTCCAAATTGCAAAGTCGACAAGCAATCTGAAAGGTGATAAGTTTGGTGATCCACTGGGATCTTATCGACGTTATAAAGCATGCTGAATACATATTAAAATAAAAGTCCTACTGTGCCCTTAGGAGATAAATAATTGCTCTTCATTTCTGTTAGAATTCAAGATTTATTTTAAGGTGTTTGACTTGTTCACTACATTGAAAAATAGATTTCAATACTCTGGAGTAACTGTGTTATTTATCTCTAGTTGAATATTTGTAATTCACACGCAGTTGATTCATACTTCTTTTTCTTCTATCACAGCTTAGTACAACACAAACATACCTGATGAATTTTGTAACTCTGCTATTTGATATAGGGATTATATTAGATGAGACTTAACAGAGAATATCATTTCTAAAATAAGATTGAAGAAAATGTTTAATAACCATCTCAAAAATATATTTTTTTCTAGTTTATCTTTAAAAATGTAAATAACAAACTGGAGTAGCATTTGATACACATTTAGATCCAGAGACTTCAATTACAGATATTTCCCCCTTCCTTGTGCAACACCAGCCTTATCACAACTGTAAATCAAAACCTTTTGAATTTCTCTGATGGAGACTTGAAGTGACATTTAGAGCTATCAAAGGTCTGTCCCATCTAATAGCAATTTAGGAAGCTCTAAGGGGCAGGGATTTTTTGGAAGATGGATGAATTTAGATGCCTAAAATAGAAAGGCTTTGCTCTCATTTTTAGGCAACAAAAAAGAAGTAATTATTCCTTTGTATCTTCTGCCAGCACCCAGTACCTATAATGAGAAAAGTATTTTGCCTGCAGAAAACAACAACAAAACCAACAAAAAGCAGCTAGTAAAGTGTGAATGAATTGTACAGCTTTACTTATTGAAAGCCAAAGGCCTGACTTCGCACTTTTGATTGAAAACCAAAGGCCTGAGTCCCAGCAGCTTATTTTTCAAGCTGGTAAGAGCTAGATCTCTTTCAGAGGCAGTGAAGAAAGGCTGTAAAAGCAGAAGCCTTGTCCATATCTAAGTCAGCAATGGCAGCTATACACCCTTGGTTGGGTACATTCAGACAATAGACTGCATGTGACATGCAAAAATTAGGGAAATTATACTACTTTCTGGTTTTCATCAGGGAAGAGGAGACAGGTAAAAGCTGTCATATACCTCACATATAGCTAGCTGGGAGCTGAAACCACAAGGAATTAAAATGGCAGGTAAAAAATGGCTGCTAGAATGAAGCAATGTGTTTCGGGCATCCAAGGGTTATTCTTAGCCACCACAAAAAATAGAGTAGGCAAATATCAAGTGGAAAAGCCATTTTTAATGACTTGTAAAAATACTGGGCAAAAAGACAGCAAAAGGAAGATGTGACATGGTAGCAATATTATGCTGTTGACATGAGTATCTCATTTTCCTATAGGTTTGAAGTTGGAGGAAATGCAAGAAAAATTTGGGGAGGAATTCTTCAATGTCTGCTTTGATGAGAATGAAAGAGTTCTTCGAGCAGTAGGTGGGACCCTTCAAGACTTCTTCAATGGCTTTGATGCTTTGCTGGAGCACATTAGAACTTCATTTGGAAGACAGGCTACCCTGGAATCCCCTTCTTTCCTATGCAAAGAGCTCCCTGATGGCAATCTCATGCTTCATTACTTTCACCCACATCAAATTGTGGGGTTTGCAATGATGGGAATGATAAAAGCAGCAGCAAAGAAGATTTACCGCTTGGAAGTGGAAGTAGAACAGGTCACTAATGATAAACTGTGTTCAGAGGGGACGAACCCAGGTAATTGCAGCTGTTTGACTTTCCTTATCAAAGAACATGAAAATGCAAATATCACAAAAACACTTCCACCAGGAACTTCTCAGTCCCCATTAGACTTGAGGATTAGTATCAGCACCTTCTGCAGAGCATTCCCCTTTCATCTGATGTTTGATCCAAACATGCTTATTCTTCAGCTTGGAGAAGGTCTAAGGAAGCAGCTCAGATGTGACTCTCATAAAACTCTGAAATTCCAAGACTGCTTCGACATAGTTTCTCCTAAGATCTGTGCCACATTTGAACGAGTCCTCCTGAGATTATCTACTCCCTTTGTCATTCGGACCAAACTTGAGGATTCTGGCTCTGAAAGTAAAGACAAGGTAAGAATGTTAATTTGGAAGGTCGTGTGTATATGTGTGCAAAGGGAGAGGTTATTTGTTCAGAGAGAACCAGCTCAAGTACTGTGTACTCTGGAAAGCTCACTTATGCTTTCCAAACAGGGCTAAGTGGTATTCCCCAGCAGAGTGAGTATTTTCCTAAATTATTTATAAGCTTTGCCTATGAAGTTGTATCAAATCATGACATTGCCATTCAGAAAACTTTGTTTTGTGGACTTGCATGGTACAATTTAAATCAAAAAGGTGAGGAATTTTACAAAATGCCCATATCTAATCCACTCCAGCTATATTATCATAACAATAATAGTTATTAAGCCATTTGCTGGGGAATAGCTTTCACTATGTTTTCTGAAAGACTCTAGCTGCAGGGTTCATACTGCTACTTTATTTATCCTGCCTCCCTGTTTGGAAATGCTGCTTTCTTCTGTGTTTCTTCTTATCTCTCACCCTGCTCTCAAGGGAACCAGAGCTGTAAATGGTACCAAGTATCACTTATGCCAGTTTTAATGCTTTTCAGTCATTTAAATAATTATTTGTCCTCCTACACTGCCTCTTCCCTCAATGCTTTAGAAGAGAGTTACCTAACTAGTGGGCCTTATGTTGAGTTCAATGCATCCCAGGTGAGTTAGATGGGGTCTTCTAGATCAGACCTCCACAAAGACTTGGATGGCGTTTGCCTTATTATGTATCCTTGAATTATGGGAAAACTTTTTGGTGCAAAGCCAGATTCCAGCTTTACCACCAAAGTACTTTTACTTTGTTCTTACATTTAAAGCTGATGCTTGGGTGCCCTGGAAATATTGCTGTCCACGTGAAAAAATTATTGATTTTCGAGGATTTAAAGACTAAGTGCCCAGGAATGGTCAATTTAAATCACAGTGGACACTGAGACAGCTAAGTTCTGCTTACAAGTGGCACATAGGCAATTCAGAAGCTGTGGATATGGCTAGAGAAGGTCCACCTTTGTTTTGCAGCCTACACTGGAACAGAGCCAGAATGGCTCCTGTGGTAACTGCGTGTTGAATTCTGGTCTCTCTTCAAATTAGAGCACTTTGATCAGCAGTATTTTTTCCATCTTCTCTTTGGCACTGCTCTTTGGCACCAGTAAACAGGTTTCTGCTGCATTTCTCCCTGGAAACATGTTCCCCCAAGCGAAGCAAACTAGTGCTTTTCATTTTGTATGAGCTGATGTGATTCAACCTGCTTAAAACCAAGAGGAGTTTATTTTTCAGAATCCGTCCTTAAAAGAACCCTAACTTGTAAGTACAAAAAGGAAACATTGTCTGAAGAGTACAGAGGTGTTGGTTCTGAGCTACCTTTTGGCATGCGAGCCTCTTTTGAATGAAGCTTGCGCCATGCTCCTTCCTTCCCTGAGCCATCCCTCTCAGGTGTCTTCTCCTGCCCTGGGGCAGAGTCCCAGCTCTTTGTCACTCTTCTGCTCCCCCAGAATCTGCTGTAGATCACTCTGAAGAGGAAGGAGGTTTCTGGTAGGGTGCATATCTGTGCTAACTCATAGTTTTCCTAATAGCAATTTACAAAAAAAACCTCACTTTCTTATCCGGAGCAGTTTTTTACACCTGTGGCTTGCTCCCAGGAGAGGTGGCAGGGAGTGGAGCTTTCTGGAAGCAAGTTTTAGCAGCTGGTTTAGGAAGCAACTCAGATTTTAAAAGCTTTTGTACCATTGAGCTGTGCTGACTTGAGTTCATCCTTGCATTATTTCTATGTTTTGTACCGTGTGCATCTAGAGGTGAGTCATGCATTGAATCAGCAGTGCCACTCAGGAGAGTGACTGTCTCTGTCTTAAAGTCACGTGTAGAGACAATTAAAAGGCAATATCTGTAAAGGAAATCCTTTGTCTGCCAGTTATTATGAGAAAAATTGTGTATTGAAAATTAAGTTGTAAATAAAAGAAAAAATGTTGATAGTAAGGTGCAGAGGACCTGGGGTAAATGTTGGGCTGCAGGCATGGGAATTAATTTGAGAACATCAGTTTAGAGATATTTTCTTCTGAGACACTCATTTTATAAGTACTTTCCAAAAGTTTCTGGGAGTAGTGATGCAATTAAACAAAGCTCAGTATGTGATGCATTTTGCTAGGTACCCCCCCCCTTTATTTTATTTTATTTTATTTTATTTTATTTTATTTTTTTCCCAAAATGAGAGGTTGCACAGATTCAGAATGGTCATAATTGCCTTGCTTTCATAGATTTTGAGTGGAATGACATGGCAATACCTCATGCTCAAGTCCTTAATTTTCTCTTGGATTAAAAAAAAATAAAAAAAAATAGACTGAGCTTTGCAAACTTCATGCTGTGCTGTTTTGCCATAGCTCAGGGCACTCAAGAAGCTCATTTTAGAACTTTTCAATACTTGTTTGAAAGCTGAGTGTTGGACCAGTAGGCCAGTGCTGTAAGCTGGGTCACCACAAAAATCGTCAGTAACTGGTTTACATATTTCCCTATTTTTCTGTCACACATTTATTCAGTTCTTACTGGAGTTGCTTCCCACCTACAGCTATTTATCATTTTTAGAAAGTTCTGACTCTCCTGTGACCTCAGCAGTTCTCAGACTTGGTTACTTTAAATATCAGTTGAAGGGATTCAGCCCAGATGACTGCTCCAGTTCTTAAGCTGCTCAGATATGTCAGTAGTTCCTCATGAAGAAAAAAAAATGTTTCAAAAGGCTTTGTGATGAACACAAGACCTTTCAGCCTCTCTTCAAAGCACTTTTATCTTCATTTCAGTACATAATTTAGATATATATATATATATATATTTTTTTTTTTCAGGCTTGTAGTGAGAAAGACAGAATAACAAAATAGTTTTCATTTAGTTCTGAATCCGGCTCTGCGTTCAGATGAAAGTAAGTCACAGATCGTGATCTTTCCTTAAGTCAGCACCTGGAAGACAAATTAAAAAAACCACACCTGTCCTGACTTTCAGAGTGCTTAGTGCTTGTCTCATGTATACAAAGGGTATTTTGGTTCACTGTTATTACACAAAATCACAGAATGGTTAGGTTGGAAGGGAGGTCATCTGTTACAACCCCCAAGGTTTGAACTGCTGAAATAAATGTCTTTCATTGCTAAACCTCTGAGCAATGGTTTGTGAGCTTTGGGATGATGGGTTGCACTTGCTGCTGAGTTGCAAATGCACCTTTGCTAAAGCACAGCCTAAGTTAGTCATTACAACAAATAAAGCAACAGCAAGAAGGAAGGCTTGGATTTCATCTGATTCCTAGAGGGTTTTGTAAGCAGTGTTTTATAAAGTATGAATAAAGAGGACAAAGTAAATATGGCAAATGTTTTCAGGCTTAGAACAGTGACTCCTGCATCTCTTTGTTGTATTCAAAATTTACCCGTACATCTTGTTATCAACATTAGTTCACTAAAAAAGAGATTTTTTAAGAAACATATTTTATTAAATTTCTGACCAATCAGTACTATTTTTTTTTGCTGTCTTCTAGCAGCTGATTCTGGAGAAAATGCAAACTTCTTCCAGCTTAAAAAAAAATATCTTAAAAAACAACTTCCAGAATTATGCATGAGAGTTGGGTTTAGCTCCTCAGGGTATTTGATTAATTGTATTGTTTCACTTGCATAGATGCAATGTTACTCATGGCAAAAAAGTGTTTCTAGTCTTTTAAAGCATCCAACAGCGTTTGTCTGACTTTTCACAACAAACATGTTATATTTGGGAAGTGCTCCATTAAGAGACTTTTTTTTTTTTTTTTTTTACTGATGTTTTATTTCATTGTTCACTGTATTCTAATATTGTGAGACCAGAATTTTTAACGCAGTGTCTAAATTCTACCCGGGATTTCACAGAGATATTAAAATGCATCAGTATCTCAACAAAGTTTTGTTAATTTTATGTGTCACCAGCTGTTCCTTGGAGCTCTGAGCATTTAAAAGATCCTATTGTTGAAGGGACCAAAGAGAAAAATGAACTACCTATCTGAAACAGTGTGGACACTATAGCTTTAATCCCAGTTTTCAACGCAGTCCCTACTCCTGGGCAATAATTCTAATATTTTGATGTTTCTTGGCTGATAATTCAGTCTCCGTTATACAATGGACACATTTAAAGGACATGTGAATAGTGAAAATGTTTATTCTGTAAAATAGTAAGCAACTGTATAAATTTATTAGGTCAGCAGTCTCACTGACTTTACCTGAATTTATCATAAGTTTGCAAGTAAACACCCTTGTAAGTATGTGGAGAATAACAGAATAAGAACTGAATCATACCAATTAATACAAAATAAGACAGAATGTAGTGGTTTACTTCCTTCCTCCCTTCTTCTCTCCTTCAATTTTGTTGTCTGCAGTGCTCAGGTTACTCACACTGATGCTTTGTTTTTCTTCTAGATCTTATTTTGCTCAAAATTTGCTGTGTGTGCACTTGTGACTGCCTTTAGATCGGATTTCCTGGTAAACATACCACTCTTTAGATGGATAAGAACTTATGTGATTGGCCTCTGATGTTTCCATTTTTCTCATGAAACAAAATTATTATTATTGTTTGGTATTTATGATATGGTACTTCCCAGGTGCTGAAGGGAGTATTAGGGCCCTGTTTCTCTACTTGTACTAACATTCTGTTATTTTTCACATTTCACACTAATTTTTACTCGCTATCTTTTTGTTTTAAACTGGATAGCTTCACTTGCATGCAGTCACATTTTCCGTGTTATTGTCCCTAAACAACAAGATCACAAATATTGCAGTTTCACCTCTCTAAGGAAACTAATTCTAGACCTCTCTTTCTGGGAGCAATCATTTATTGCAACAATTCAAAATACATTTTTGAATTTTTGCCACTTACCTGCCTAGCCCTCATTGGGGCCCTCCTGCCAAGTGGCTGGGTGGTACTCATGCAAAGCATAGGGGGTGTCTGCACCCAGGTCTCAGACTAACAGCCCTTTTCCGTCTTTCATATAAGGATACTCATTGGCCTTTGATTTACTGTTGGCCTGCATACTCTTTAATTCAGAGAACTTGTATAAGAATAAAACTGGCTCATAAAGCTGTGTTACATAAAGTGGCCAGAATTTTTCTGGCAGAATGTTTTCTATTTGAATATGCCATTTTACTAAAATGACAAATTCTCCAGGAATTCAGGAAAAAGTTCTGAAAAATAACTTTTTTTTTTTTTTTTTTTTTTTTTGTGTGTGTGTGTGTGTTTGTGTGTGTGTGTACTAGAATATTTAGTTTAATTATTTTAGACTTAAAATAGTTTTTATTAGGAAATATATTTTTTCGTTATAAATTACAACATTTTAAAAATATGAAACATTGTCTTCGACAAAAAACATCCTCGGAAAATTCTGTATCACAAGAAGTACCACATACCATGCATTACTCAGATTTTCAAGAAACACCAACCCTGTAATGATAGAATGTCCAGCAAAATGGAAGCATCAGCTTTTCATAGCTCTACCCATCACACAGACTTTCCAAGCAAGCACCTCACCTGTTGTCAGTGGGGAGGAGATAGTTAGATGGTTGTGGTAGATGAGCTAGACTGCACCAGCAGGAATTTGTCCCAGTGTACTGATTTAAATAAACTCATAAAGAGAAAAAAAAAAATCAGTCCAGAGCCAAGATTGTAAATATATATATATATACATCCAGAAAGTTAGATTCTAAAATGCATAGGTAGACATGCAGTAAATGGCCAGAATTTTTAAAATGTTGATTAACAAAAAATTGTTAACTTTAAAATTTAGGCTGATTCAGTAGAGGTCAGTGGGAATTTCCCCCATTCATTTCCATCATCCTGTTTAACTATGGAGTAGTTCTAGTCCTTCCACAGTATGAGGAATTGCTCTCTTTAGGTCAAATATTTACTTTCAGTCACTCAGCTCTATATTTGCTACGTGTGATCAGATCAAAAGTCCATCCAGTCCAGCAACCTGACTCTCAGAGTGACTGTCAGATGATGCTTAATGGAAAAAAATAAGAAAAAGTTCAAGCTTGCAGTGTTCTTTTCTTTAATACACCCTTCCAGCTTTTACCTCTCCAGGGATGAAAGCACATCCTACTGCAGTGGCATCTAGGGAGTGGTGCCTGATAGCTCTCACAGGACTACTCCTCCATAATTTTCTTTAACCTCGTTTGAACCAGGGGAAGTTTATAGTGTTGGCTCCCATGGCATCCTGTGGGAGTAAGGTTTGATTTACCAGAAACTGTATGAGGATGAGACCTCTCTGGTTGGTGGCACCAGCAATCTTCAGCCAGGTCAGTGGGGACACTGCGTGCTGGAAGTCTACTTGCCCATTGCTTCAGCACAGCACTTTCCTTTTGTGTTTGTTGACCATTAGAAAATGTCTGTAAAAAGTAATATTTTTAAAAATCAGAAAGTACTTTGTCCCCTTTTTTTATATTAAGTGTCTATTTTTTAGCTGCTACAGTTTATTTATATTCTGGACCAAGTGGATGAAATGAGCAGCCCTGACATTGGGAGACTAATTTAAACACCACCCCTGCCCCCCCAATCTTGAACTGTTTTGCTTTTGCTCTATAACAGTGTTTTTCCTCCTCTTCTAATGAAATTCAAATGAAGTTGCCTGAAAGTCATTCTAGCATGAGGGACATCTGTCACTTATGATCTAGAAATTCTAATTTTTCACAGAGTTGATTTCTTCACAGTCAGTCAGCCTTTGACACTTAGCTCCCATTGCTTTGCAGGCTCCTGGAGCTCTCAGAATCAAATTGCATCTTCACTCTCTTCTGAGGCTAATATCTCACCTGTTTACTTGTCAAAATGTGTTTAGACTTTGATGGTTTCCAAGATGAATTGGATTGGCTGTCTTGACAGCTACTAGGGACCATGATGGATTATGAGAAACAATAGATGACATGACTTTCTTATCTCACTAGCGGTTCTGCATTGGAGAACTTTAATAACACTGTGAAAGTGGCCCAGAGTTTTTAATATTTCTTCTTGAAGACAGGCCAATGAAAATGTCATTTTAAAAATGTTTTCAATGATAGGACTGAAGAAGTGTAACTATCTAAAGATAAAATTCTCCCTTCTCCTTTCCATTAGCTGAAAACTAAAGAAGCTGTTTGGAAATTATTTCTTGAAGTCAAGAGGCTATTAAACCAATTTGACTCCATAGTGAACTCTTCTCCCTTATGATTTGCATTATTTTTTCTTGATAAGGAAACTACTTTTACATGAAAATGAGCATCTTTCTCTAATTGATAGAAAGCTTTTGAATGGGTTTCTAAATTACACAGTGTCATAACTGAAACAAAAAAAAATATTTCATTTATTTTTACATTATATAATCAAAATACTCAGGCACAACTTCATTTGATTTTCAGGAATGCATTTCTTGTACCTGTTTCTTCCAGTGACTAAAATGAATTATTGGTGATTTACAATGTATTTTTACCTTTCTCTCATTTTCTCTTGAGTTCTAGAGTGACTGTGTTTTTCACGGCATCACAGTCCTCTAATCTGGGTAGGTGTGATATCAAAAAAAGCAATTTTCCTTGGCATAGTTGAATTAAAGATGGTCAATCACTCCTTACATTCCTCCATTCTGCCCTGCCAGTTATAACTGGACAATGTGTGTAGTCAAGCAAAGGGTCCTCTTCCAAGTCTCTTTGCAAAGGCTGAAGTGGCCTTAAAAAGAAACAGGAAAGCTTGATGTCACCTTAAATGAGGAAAATGGGATTCCCTTCCTATTTGATCTTCAGTGTGGCTTAATAGTTTTGGACCTATTTTGCACCATTTGGCTTGGATCCTCAAATCTTATTTTACAAATGACTCGATGGTCATTTGAGTCCATCGAGTCAGACTTGATGATCCTTGTGGATCCCTTCCAACTCAGATATTCTGTTATTCTAAATACTTAGTCTTCTGAGTTTGCGTTGTAGTAGACGGCACAAAGTGATTCTAAATACATAAATTTTATCATGCTTACAGTTCATAAATCTTGTCCTGGACTGAGCATGCTTTATTTCCAACAAGGCAAAGGTCTGAAGTGCGGGGACTCTCCACAGAACAGGAACTTCGTGGCTGTTTTGCCAGGCAATGGACCCAAGCAGATTAGGTATCTGGCAGCAAATTACTTTGCATATGATTTGCACCTCTTTTTGATTCCTTATCCATTTTGGGAATGTAATTGAATGAGACATCATACATTTTGAGGTGGTAAGATTCAGACTGAAAGGAATTATACCACGATGTAACACCTAGGTTAGTTTGCATGTTGCCCTACTAAGTACAATTAGCAGTTGTATAAAAGAATAAGACAATAATGATTTGCAGAAGTCAAGACTTACGAATGTGATCTGCAGAAGCCAGGTGCTGATTTGCTAATACTTAGATGCAGTGTTGGTCTTATCTTTGAGTAGCGATGGTAACCGTAGTGGAAGCAGAGTGGAAAGCAGTGTGATGTGAATTAATTTGACTGGGTCATGTGTGCTCCCTTTCAGTATTACCAAAAATGTTCGATATTTACCCTGCTCTATTCTCCTCAGTCTTATAATGGCAATGGCTGGTGGTCCCAATAACCTGTTGCCAGGCAAGCAGTCCCTGCCAGCAGTTCTAATCAGCATTTTAGCACACCCTTTGCAGTGATGAAAAGGTGTTGAGGAGCCAGGAGTACTCTCTCAGAAAGGGTAAGCCCTTTACACTTGTGAGGTCATCGTCCAAGTGTGCAGCCCAGCCAGGCAGACCAGTGCTAGGATGCCTGTGGATTTGCTGCTCTGCGAATGTCTCTTCATCACATGTGGGTTTTTAGGATGTGGTAAAACAGAAGTTAGCTCAGTAACCAATGTGATGTAGATGTAGGAGTTGCATAAACCACAAAAATACTGTTTAGAGGGAACACAGGGTTGTGTTGAGGTTTTCCTGCCTGTGCTAGGCTGTCATAGGCAAAAAAAAAACAACAAAAAAAACAAAACAAAAAAACAAAAACAAACAAACAAACAAAAAAACAGAATTGTCTTGAGGTTTACTCATTTTTTTGTAGTTTGTCTCAATCATTTTTTTTAATCTGCTTTGTATAAGCATGCATATTTACGTTCTCTTCAGCCAGAAATATCTCATATAGTTTCTTCTAAAAAGTGTATAACAAAAAAAAGTGTCATTTTGGTTAAAGAAAGTGAAATCAGTTAATCAATAAAATAATATTTATTTTATTTGTTTCTGAAATTAAATTTTGGCTTTTATGTGTGAAGATTTAGAATGAGTATCTGAAAAGAAGATCA
The DNA here is from genome assembly GCF_011077185.1 of Oxyura jamaicensis. Taxonomy (NCBI): domain Eukaryota; kingdom Metazoa; phylum Chordata; class Aves; order Anseriformes; family Anatidae; genus Oxyura; species Oxyura jamaicensis. The sequence goes on from NC_048893.1 coordinate 188,504,415, forward strand.
AATGTTCTTTTTCCACAGACCCAGGACAGGCATGTGAGATATTCCCCCTATATTCCATATATTTTTCCCCCTATATTGTTTCAAAACAGAATGAACTTGTACCTCTTTGTGAGTACAAACAAATAATACACATTTGTTACTTTCACACTTTGGACAGAGATAAGCATTTTAAAATTCAATCTTAGGTGAAGAAGCTTTAAAACACTATGTTGAACACTTTGACCAGTACAGTTTCTATCTCCCTTGTGAGAATAATTTATTTTATACTTGTCACTCTTTCAAAAAGCTGGAATTGATCTGCTTGTTCACGCTATAGAGCAGCTTTTTGGTAAATATTCACAGTTGTGGGATCATTAGCAGAACAGGATCTATGCAGCTCTAACAAGAATATACATGTTATTTCATTTTCTTTTTTTTTGCATCACCTTTTTTATTCTTTGAAAATTTAAGGATTGAATCCTTTTTGCCTTAGTCATAGGTCCAAAGACATTGTAGTTATAATGGACCCTTGTAAGCATATACTTTGATCTTCATAAAAAAGGATTTTAGCAAGTAATTGCTATGTCTTTCCCACAGTATTTTCTTATGTATATGCCAGTGGTTTTAGGGGATTGTTTTTGTAACTGTAGTTGGTAGGATCTGATCATGTCTCAGTACTTCAGTCTAGTACTTCCCTCAGATGTTGAACTGGTAGCTTTAAAATGTCTGTTTTGATGAAAATATAGCTCTAGTGGATCCTCCTTAAGACAGCACTGATATTATTATTAAAGTGTTTAAAAAGATGGCTTATGTTGACAGGTTACAGAGATAACTGCTCCTGAAAATTCATAAAATAGAAGCTTAGAGTATTAATTTATTATTATTATTATTATTATTATTATTATTATTATTATTATTTTGGTGCTGTGTTTGAGAATTTGGAGAATGATCCCAAATTTGCAAGGAGTCTATTAATAAATCTGTTCCTTAAGCAGATACCTTAAGCAGGTACCGTAAGCAGGTTCCTTAAGCAGTGACATAAAGCCAATCATATCCTGGGGTGCATCAAGCACGGCATTGCTAGCAGGGCAAGTGAAGTGATATTCCTGCTCTACTCTGCGTTGGTGCGGCCTCACCTTGAGTACTGTGTGCAGTTCTGGGCACCACAGTACAAAAAGGACATTCAACTGTTGGAGAGTGTCCAGAGGAGGGTGACGAAGATGGTGAAGGGCATGGAGGGGATGACGTATGAAGAGCGGCTGAGGTCACTGGGCCTGTTCAGCCTAGAGAAGAGGAGGCTGAGGCGGGACCTCATCGCAGTCTATAACTTCGTCGCGAGGGGAGTGGAGAGGTGGGTGACCTATTCTCCATAAACACGAGTGATAGGACCTGCAGGAACGGGGTGAAGCTGAGGCAGGGGAAGTTCAGACTAGATGTCAGGAGGAGATTTTTCACTGAGAGGGTGGTTGCGCACTGGAACAGGCTCCCCAGTGAAGCAGTCACTGCACCAAGCTGGTATGAATTTAAGAAACGTTTGGACTGTGCACTAAGTCACATGGTCTAAACTTTTGGGTAGACCTGTGCGGTGCAAGTTGGACTTGATGATTGTTATGGGTCCCTTCCAACTCGGAATATTCTATGATTCTATGATTCTATGATTTTACTGGGCGAAGAATTCAAGTGGTGATAACTTCAGAGACCTATAGTAGTGTCTGTAGAAGGGCAAATATGTCAGTCACTTTTTGAGTGTGACCACCCAGACAATTCCTTAGCCACTGAATGGGTCCATCTGTCAAATCCATGTCTCTACAATTTAGACGTAAGGATATCATGGGGGATATTGACAAATGCTTTGCACAAATCCAGGTAGATGAAGTCAGTTGCTCTTCCCTACCCACCAATGCTGTAACCCCATTGCAGAAGACCACCAGATTTGTCAGGTATGATCTGCCCTTAGTGAAGCCATGTTAGCTGTCACCAGTAACCTCCATGTTTTCCATATGCCTATCAGAGTTTCCAAAAGGATTTGCTCCATGATCTTGCTGGGCACAGAGGTGAGGGTAACTGGCCTATAGTTTCCCAAGACTTATTTTTTTCCCCTTTTTAAAAATGGGAGTTATATTTTCCTCTTTCAGTAAGTGGGAACTTCACCAGACTGCCATGACTTCTCAGATATGATAGCCAGTGGCTTAGCAACTTCCTCTGCCAGTTCCCTCAGGACCCACAGATGTATCTCATCAGGTCCCATGGACTTGTGCACCTTCAGGTTCCTAGCTGGTCTCAAACCTGATCACCAACTCTGGGCTGCTCATCATTCTTCAGGATCCTGCCTTTGCCTCCTTAGGCCCAGGCCACTTGGCTGGACCTCTTGCAGGTGAAGACTGAGACAAAAAAGTCATTAAGTAACTCAGCATTCTCCATATCACAGAATCACAGAATCATCTAGGTTGGAAGAGACCTCCAAGATCACCTAGTCCAAGCTCTGACCTAACACTAACAAATCCTCCAGTAAACCATATCCCTAAGCTCTACATCTAAACATCTTTTAAAGACCTCCAGGGATGGTGACTCAACCACTTCCCTCGGCAGTCCATTCCAATGCCTAACAACCCTTTCGGTAAAGAAGTTCTTCCTAATATCCAATCTAAACCTCCACTGGCACAACTTTAGCCCATTCCCCCTCATCCTGTCACCAGGCACATGGGAGAATAGACCAACCGCCACCTCGCTACAGCCTCCTTTAAGGTACCTTTAGAGTGTGATAAGATCGCCCCTGGCCATCCCCTTCACCAGTCTGAACAACCCCAGCTCCCTCAGCTGCTCCTTGTAAGACTTGTTCTTTTATCCCAGGTGACTAGGTCTCCTGTTTCCTTCCAGAGAGGGCCCACAATTTTTCTAGTCTTCCTTTTATCACCAGTGTACCTATAGAAGCCTTTCTTGTTGCCCTTGATGTCCCTGGCCAAATTTAATTCTAGCAGGGCTTTGGCTTTCCCAGCCTGATCTCTGCATGCTCATTGTCTCTGTATTTCTGTATCACTCCCAGGCTGTCTGTCCTTGTTTCTACTCTCTGTAGGCCTCTTTTTTCTGTCTGTGTTTGCCCAGGAGCTCTTTGTTCATCCATGCAGGCCTTCTCTACATATTTACTTATGTATAAAAGAGGTGTTTTTTTTTTTTTTTTTTTTTTTTTTTTTTTCCAAAACCCTCGGTGCTTTCTGCTTTGTTGCCTAAAGGCTTCCAGCAGAGGGAATGTTTGAATGGATTATGCCTGGGGATAATTCTCGGCTGCGTTTGCTGTGGCTCTGAGTCATTTGCAGTGCAGGTTTTTGGATGATTCCCTGTTGAAAGTACTTTCTGCCTTCATGGACATTTCACCTGGCAAAAGTCAGGCAAAAGGAATGGAGAGATCCCCTATTCCCTGAGTTTTTTTATGCCAATTAAAGGAGAGCTACCAAAAAAGAACAGGAGAGTCTGTGCTTATTTCAGCTCCACTGAAACCTAAGGGGAAAAATATCAGTACTTGGCAAATATTAAAGGAGATACTTGGTATTGAAATATCTTTTTTTTTTTTTTTCAATGAATTGTGCTTGTTTTTTCATTTTAAAGTTAAAATGTGCTGTAAAATACTGACTATGGCAATGGTCTGAGTGCTGTACAGTGTTGCTTAATTTTCACTTGGAAGAAGCACAAAGCATACCATTAAAAGGGCATCAAATTTTCTCGTTCATCTCTGTAGACTGCTGATTCAGTCTGTTTTCTCTTTGCTCATGAAGGCTTCAGATTCAGTTATTGGATAACTTCTGTTCTGTGTCTTGAACATTGAGTTTCTGGCATTTGTTCCTGGGAATATGGGGATAAAATAGCTGAGAATATTTTCTGTCAGCCAAAAATGCAGAACCATCTGAGAGGTTTCCTAGCTATGTTCAGCAGCATCAGAGGGTCCTGAAAGGCTTTCAGAGCCATTTTGGGTGATGGGGAACTCCGCAGAGAATTCTGGGGACATGGGAATAACACTGACAAATCCATAAACAGTATTTAAAAATAGCTGACTTATTTGCTCTGATTCTGTTTTTTTTTCCCATGGTGTCATATAATCATATATGGGCTCACTGATGGTGGTCAACACACAGGGGTATCATACTGGACTAGCAGGACTGGCAGGATCATCCTGCCAGCCTGCCAGTTGTGCTGTCCAGAAATTCAAATTTGTTTTTAGTAGAATATTCTGTGGAACTACCATAACAACCACAACAACAACAACAAAAAAAACCAATCTACAAATCATTTAATACATGCTGGTGTTGTGAGGTTTGCCTAAGAGTAAAAAGCAAAGAGAAGTGCCAGCAGATGCGGTCAGGATCTCCTCACTCCTAACTGATTAAATAAATCAAGTTAAAATTCTTATCTAAGTATATTATACTGATAATGTTAGACCAAAATCTGATAGCTTTGTGTGGGATAAGTAAATTTTTACTTCCTGATTTTTCTTACTGGTTTTCATAAGCCTGGTTTCAATACAATTACTTTGGGAGAAATATTATTTTGAGTAAGGAGACCAAAATACAGTCTTTAATTTAATGTTAAATTGCAGAAAATAAATTTGGTGACTGATCCTACAAATGTCTTGAGCATGGTACTCTTTTGGTAACAGAAGCTGTCCATATGGTGTGTTCAGGGGAATTAGATTTTTATTTCTAAATAAGAGGCTTTAACTATGTTACTATTGCATTGTTTTTTATTGTTTGTTTGCTTTTTTAGTTTAAAAGAGGTTATCATAAATAATTCTTTTTTTTTAAAAAAAACAAAAAAAAACACACACAACTTCTTTTCCTCTACAAAAATCATTTACCACTTAACAAACTGTGACTTAAACAAAACTGTAAGCTCTCTTTTTGTGTGTGTTAATTTGATTGACATTTTAAGATTCATTTCTATAATCACTGCAGAAGTAGAGTTTGTAGTGTTCATTTTGGGAAATATCCACAAATTAAAAATGAATTAACAATATGAAATGACTAACACATTGTTTTGTACCTATGACAAAGTACAGCTCTTCAAAATTATGAGGTAAATGATTGATACCCCCTCAAATGTTTATTTCTGGATTTGTTTTCAGCTTCAAATTGCTATTTGTAGGGCAGCCAAATCCTAGTCTCCTTTCACTGGCAGGATTTACAGTGAAATCATCAAATGCCGGTCTGAGTAACCACTGGGTCAGAATAAAAATTTTGTGTGGAGTCAATGAGAATTTGATCAAGAAATGACTAAGAAAATGAGACATCCAAGATAGCTTAAGCAAAGTAGTTTTTTTTTTTTTTTTTTTTTTTTTAATGGTTAACCTTACCTTAATACATATATTAATATCTCATTAAAAAAAAAAATTAATGGGCTTGTTTTCCTTTGAAAATAAATACAGAATTAACCTGCAATCTGTCAAGGGAAGCAGACATTGAGTGAGGAGTCCAAGTTCATGAAATGACAATATCTTGCAGAACGTTTGATCTGTTGCCACAAATAAAAGTGTCCTTTACAAAATATTCTGTGACCACAGATCTTGATATTAAATGTTTGTTCAAAGAACATATTGATATGGGGATAGTCTTGCTGGGTGAAACTTTAATGACCTTTCCTCTTGCATATTGAACTTTCTGTTTTAAGTATTGTCCAGAAACATAGTAGGGGCACAGGTAACTCCAAAATACCCTGCAGGGTGTTTGCTGCAGAATGTGGATGAGCTTGACCTCTAGCCTGATCTGGCCTGGCCAGCTGTGAACAAGGAACCAAGTCACTGCTGCTAGTGCTACCCGATGCCCAAGACTTGCTGGTGCCAAAGGCTATTTGTGGCTGAGCAGTGCTGCAGCTTTCCCCTGCAGTGGGACAACAAGCCTGTGCAGTGTCAGCAGGAAAGCAACCTCCCAAGGGTCCCTGGGGCATGGAAATTATCCAAAGTTCTCCCACAGCGTGAGTTGTTGGTTAAGAGGTTAATTTACAAAAGTTTTGCTGCCTCCAGACTGACTAGGCTGAGAAAGGGATGTGGATGAACTTTTTTTTTTTTTTTTTTTTTTTTTTTTCTCACCAGACAGCTCCGTTTCAGAGCACAGCCTTCTTTGGTATCTCTGCTGAGTGAGAACACTGCTGCCTGCCTAAATCTTGCAGCAGCATTGTTGCTTTCTCCAGTTATTACACAAATGCTTTTGTTCAGCTTTGCCAGTCCCAGCCTTGTTGCAGCTGAGCAATGCTGAAGGAAAACAGTCATATTCTGTATGAGCAAATAGCTAACTCTACTTCCCTTCAAAAGACAGAGCTGTGATGGAGAATAACTATATGTTGTAGAGTATTCTTATAAATGACTGTATTAATCAGTAAATTATCTGGCTATATGTGAAACAAACAGCACATCTGTCTTGTGCCCTGATGGGACCATGTGCCCTCCTTCTCACCCCTTCTTGTGCTCTCCTCACCTGCACGCCCACCTCTGCAGACCAGGATACTGACTTTACACTTCTTTTGCTGTCTGCTCTTCTCATCTAGTCCACCACAACCTCATTTCTAGGTCCGTGGCTGGACTGTGGAGATCACACAGCATAATCATTGACTGTGTGTTGGCTACAGAGCTGGGCACTGACAGGAAATGTTCAGAGGCTCTGTGAAGCAATTGTTTGTAGTCTTTATTGTGAGGTGCTCCATGGCATGCTTTTGGCTACTGCTAGTTAATAATCTCCCAAACTTTTCCTGGGTGAGGGTCATGAGTTAGCGTGGGCAGGGCACATTTCCCAGGAAGACTCTCTGCATGTGACCAGTCTGTTTGGAAAGGTGAAGGAGTTCAATCATGTGGATCCAAGAGTTCTTACAGAAACGCCTGGAAAGACTTGGACCTGCAGCCCACACTCAGCTCCTGCAGATGCAAGGGGCAACCTGCTGTTCTGCAGACAGGTTTGTGCAGGCAGGGATGGCTTTTCCACATACTTGCCTCTCTGCAGGTGTACTGCTTTGTGCCCCTGCAGTGTACCGACTGAAGGCAGCTGACACAATATGTTACCATCTATCCTAGATGTCAATTTTAGCTACTGCACTGTTATTGCTTGATGCTTGCACTCAGGAGTCTCAGCTCTTCAGTCATGTCAGTGTGGCATCTGAAAATGATGTTTTGTGGTAGCGAGTCATCTGAATTCATGGACACACCACTGTAAATTTGTACCTCCTTGTATAGTCTTCACAGTAGCAGATACAGAGGAGGCTTCTTTAAGCATGGGCACTTTCCTGCTTTGGGTCCTTTCCTGAAGAGTGACTTCAGTGTGAGACTTTTTCTGGCTAGGCAATATTCAGACGTGTCAGAAATAGCTACCTGCCCGATTAGCAACAGCCTCCTGCTTCCCTCTGTTAATTGCTTTCTATGGCGTATTATTACAGCAAACGTTAGTGGTTGCTGTTGAAACAGAGCTTTTGCACATGACTGGGGAAGCAGAAGGATTACATGAAGAGGAAAAGCAGATTTCGTTTTTTAAGAAGCTGAAATGTTATTAACATTTTTAGGGTGTCTTCATGTGTTTGTGTATTGCAGACGCTGAATTGAAAATTGTACAGATGTATTTGATATTTTGTTGTAGAGTTAAAAAAAAACACATTAGTTTATGATCCCTGCAAATATTTAAAGCATATGATAATTACTTCTTTAAAAGAAGTGCTGAATGATTAATAAAAAAATGCCTTGGGAGTTCAAAGCTTAACAGATCTTTTCCCATGTAATTCTACAAGCATTGTATTTGTAGGGAGTAATCCACCTAAAGGCTTCCTGGTGCTTTCCCATTCGAGTGAGAGAAAATGAACAGAAATAAGTCATTCTGCTGAGCAGTGGGTTATAAAGGACTTCCAGTAAACCTATCTTCCATTTAACAGAAGTAAGAATGAGAAATGAGTTTAATTTTTATGTTTATTCACTTTAAAGAAATGTATCAATAAAGGATATTTGCCAATCTTCTACTGTGCATCTGTGAGGAGAGCCTAATAAGATAACTCTCTGCTCTTGTTCATGAAAATGATCTAGATTTAAAATAACCTCTCCCAGAGGAATGGATGGGAGAAGATTGTTTTAAACTGGGATCAGAAACAGCCTGAAAAGTTTATCTGAGTGCCCTAGTTACTGGGACCCATTTACTGTGAATAGATTTGTTATAGAAGTTTTTTTTTTTTTTTTGTATGTTTGTTTTGTTTTTGTTTTTAAACAACAAGATTTGTGTAGAGCTAAAATGCTGTAGGAAACAAATGAGTTCTGACATAGACAAACAAGAGGCTGAGATGGCCGAACACAGTCTGGTACTTGACATGGCACTTGAAGAAAAATTGATGCAAGCGAACATCAATTGTAATTGATGCAGGTGATCTTTGTAGGTAGCAAAGTCCCGTCTCCACTAATTCAGAAGGATTTGTGCAAATGACTTCAAAGGAAGCAGCATTGTTTCTAAGGTATTCAGTAAGATGACTACAGACAAAAATGCATTGCTTCATGTAGCCTGCTGCTGGCATGAAAGAAGCACTTATCTATGAAGCAGAAATTCAAACTGTAATTCAGAAAGTCTGAGTTTCTGTTACCTTGCATTTTTGTTTGAGAGATAAAGGACAGTTATTTAGTAGCCTTTCTTATCTAGTCTGCACGGCAGTCTGAAAAGAAAAGTTGGAGAAACATAAATATATTTTTGCTCACACACTGTAATGCTGTTGATGCCCTGTCAATGTACTTATCTTTAAGAGTACCAGAGCGCTTGATTTTCTTTATAATTTATCATTGAAGGGTTTGCATTTTCTACTTTTAAAATGCCTGCTAAGTAAATAGGAATATAACCAAAATCATACAGCACACATTGTGATTATACAACTGTTGATATTTGGAAATTCAGATTTTTAAAACTTTTTAATTTTTTTTTCTGATTGAAGAATTAATAAATCATATTAATATAATATTTGAAAATTGTAAAATATGGCATATGGCTGTGTTTACTTTTAGAAAAAAACATAATATCTGCAATCAGTGTTTATACTATACGCTTTAGGTAATCATAATGTGTACAGCACAACACAGTGAACCTTCTGCAGATATTCTGATAATGCACGAACAAACTGTACACTGAACTCTGAGACCACAAACATAATTATTAAGCGTGCTTATATTAGGAAATGCACTGATGTAGATGTTGTGAGTTCACATTGCAGGGATGTGTAATGTAGCTCTGTCCTGTTTAGACATTTGCAAACAATTATTTTTGAAGTGTTTCCCTGTTAGTGTTAAATGAAAAAATTCTTAGGCTATCTTGCTAAATAGAATCTGATTTATTTCCTATATATTGAGAACATGAAAAGCCATTTGAGATGTACTTCATTGTAAGTATTCTTTAGATAAAATAGAATATTACATAATGGTAATTTAGATTTTTGTTCAGGATGGTAGGCTTTGAAGGAAGCACTCTTGAAATCTAGAATTGTACTTGAAGTTTCATCATTAGCTGGCATACAAGGCCGGTTTGTATTGATATTGGTATTCACTGGCAAATTTCCCTTATGCTTTTACAAGGTGGGTTTAATTAGAAACATAAAAGGTTTTCTTCTTTGTTATTTTTTAAAATATGAATCTCTTGACTCATATATGCCATTGAGCATACAATTTTCTTGTAGAATGAAGTTCTTAATAGAACTATGTGTGTGTCACTAACTGGCTGTTTATATTAGACACCGCACCACACTAAATAGTGTGGAACTTTTATAAGTTTATTTTCAAATCTAAATCATGATATAAACGAATATTACTTATGTGAAAAACAAAAACAAAAAACAAAAAGCCAAAAAAACTATCCTGAGCCTTTTTATATCAATACTGACATCTTTTGAGCAAGGACTGGTGAGAGAAGAGTTCTAGCCCTGTGGGGCAGCCCATGGTCTTAAGGCATCAGGTGTGAGGATTTGTTGAAACTTCAACAGCACTTCAGTCCTCATGTCTTCAGCCACCTGCTAGTGCACCACAAATTAGAAAGCTGAACCTTGTGAAAGAGAAATTTTTTATTATTATTATTATTATTTTTTTACTTTCTTATGTCCATATTACAGGTCTGACATAAGTTGCATTGTTATGCCATGTATCTTAGAAGTTCACTGACCCCTTAGGTAAAAATTCATTGATGCAGTTTTTCTCATATAACTTATGACTGGAGTGAAGTTATAACATTTAATATTTTATGTGTTTGGTCAGATAGTATGTGGCAGTCCAATTATTATTTGTATATTAAAGGACTCTTTCACAAAGAATATAAGCTGTAGTAATAAATATGTTACTGGGATGATGTGTTTGGCCATTTCAGAAATCGAATAAGAACAAAATGTTTGCTTTGTTTTGGTATGACTTTGTTGGCTAAATACAACATCACGTGATAAACCATGCTATGTGTTGACATAAGGCCAAGCCAGCAGTCCTGATATCATTTCAATAGTCCAAACCATTGATAGTTTGTTCTCAGATACAGTCAAGAAAGACCTTGAACTGAATCTATTTGCTGGGACAATAGAAAACCCTCCCATTAAAAACTCTTAACAATATCTATTAACACATTAAACTCAGTAAGGTTTATATATACATATATATTTAAAAATAACCTTTAAGACTCAAAGGACAAACAACAATTGGAGGAAAAAAAAAAAAAACCTCCTGCAAAAAATAAAAAATAAAAAACAACCCAAAGATGTTGTAAGACACTGATAGACCTAGGAAGCACAAATGTAAAGCAATGCCACATAAAGAAGCACTTCAGCCAAAGACAGACATGGCAGCAGCTGAATGCATTTTATAAAAGTGGCTGCTGTTCAGAGTCATTCTTTAGAATTGAATCTGTCAAAAGAAAATAGAAAACTGCATAATAAACTTGTATCTAAAGTTTTCAAAATCCAAAGCAGAAACAGTTTCTGTATATTGCATTTGCAGGTTTTTCTGCAAGTGCAAGCCTTTAAAAGCTGAAACACCATCTGTAATCATGATCAGCATAGCAATATCCTATTCTGTGTTCTTGCATGAATATTTGGTCTAGTGTGAGGAACTAATGATGTGGAGTGGCAGAGACATATGCGCATCCTTTTTTTTTGTCCCCTTGACAGTTTAGTTCTTAATCCACTGTCTAGATTTATCCAGTCTAAGTTTATCATTTATGTAGATAAACTATTATTTTAACCCATGCTTATCTCATCTTGCATTTTTCTCACAATATCATTGATTCTGAAAGGGATGAAGAAAGTGAGGAAACAACTTTTTTTTTTTTTTTTTTTTCCATGGATTAAAGTAGCTCAGCTTTCAATTTGCACTGAGAATGCAAAGAGCATGGGCTAATCCCAGCTATTTTCAGGCTTTATGGGCAGGGACCTGCTGAGCCAGCCCCTAACAGCTACTCCTTAGGGGGGGGGCCTGTGTTGTTCTCACAGAGAGGTTGAGCCTTAGAAGCATAAAACAAAATTCTGTTTATAGATATTGCCAGAGTAAGTATGAAGTGCTGGAACTGAAATGACTCCTTTAATTCTTTGTTCAAGTTGAATTGATTTAATGAAATACAGAATATTTTTGAATCATAATTAATGACTGCATGAAGTATGATCCATTTCAGAGTGTAAAGGAACAAATAAAATTTAGCATAAAATTATGAACTTCATATTCAACAGGGAAAAAAACATAATATGGAATTTTTATTGTTTGAGGCAGCATCATCTTCTCTGTGTTTATATAGCACAGCAAACACCAGTCTAAAGCACCACTGTTTCTTAGGCACACTGAAGAGTTAAAAGTAAGAAACTTAATGGATTAAACCACATATTTACAAGAATCAAGGAAGGCATCATCCATGGATTTTGTTCAGAATTTCCATTCTCATACCAAAATTTACCAACACTAGCAGTTTAAGCTGGTTCTTGGCTGCTGGTATCAGCAAGAATCATTCTGGGGTGCTAAGTGAAACCATTTTCTCTGGGGATGCACATGAGGGTGGAGGTACTCTGCTGACTTGCCTGCCAATTTGGATTTCATTTTATCATGTTTGTGCCTGCATTTAAATCTGTTTTCAAAGGAGTATTTATGATTCTGTCATACCCCCATCTCAGGTGCTCTATGGCTTGGCCACATTAAAAAAAAAATAAAATAAAATAAAAAACAAACAAAAAAAACCACTCTCACTTTTCCTGCCTTTGAATTTTAGGATACTACATGTTCTTAGTAATCTCAGTTGATGAGATTCTTCTTTCCAGGTGATAAAACACTCAGCACCCTTTCCATGGAAATCTTTATGATTTAAACTGCATTTATGATTTTAGTAAGGTCACTGCATTTCCCCTTTTAAGGGATTTTTATTTGTTTATTTTAAGAATTAGAAGTAATAATACTTCCTTCTAAAATCTGGAGTTTTGATTTAAATTTTCTGTGTAGCAGATAGGAGACTGATGGAAACCTTGGAGACATTATCTGCTTTTCAGATCAGCTCTGTCTAGTAAAATGGGCATTAGTCCCACTTGTACTTAACAAAACTGTAATTTGGAGAGAGTAAATTAGTTGTTCAGAGCTATGAGGTGAGTAAGTAACATATCTAAGAGATTGTAGTATTATGTTCAGCTCTTTATTATTATTATTATTATTATTATTTTATTTTTTTTATCCTTTGGCTATATTCAGCTATTTTAGTACTTTTATGTAGTTTTCCTATTATACCAATCTGTAATTTATTCTTTCTCCAATGTTCCAGGTGTTTTAGTTTTCCATTTTATCCTCCATAAAAATTCTGTTTCTTCAATACTTCTTACTTTGATAAAATGATTTTTTAATTTTATGTTGACTGTTTTTCACCATAATTTCAGCAACAGTGCATATTTTTAGGAACTCAAAGGGTCCAATTTTCTGTGACTGCAGACAACTTTTTCATAAAATGATCAAGTGGCATTTAAAATCAGTTAGATTTTATTTTACCACCCATTTTCCTATTTGCAAGACTTTTCCAATACTTTATGCCCCTGACAGTCAGATATGTTTTCTAATTTCCTGTTTACATTTATTTGTTGTTAGCTTGCACGCATTTATTTTTGTGCAGAGAGTGTTGAAGGTACTCCTAACCCACAGTAATCTAGATCCTGATGGCTAGGGAACTCTCTTAGGAGATATGAAATATGAATGGCCATGCCGTAGGCAGAGGAAGATTTCATTAAGGTAAAATATTGTCAGATGAGAAATGAGACCAATGGGGATTTTTTTTTTTTTTTTTTTTTTTTTGTGTGTGTGTGTATGTGTGTATTCTGTTTAATTGTAGTTTATTCTTTACTGTTTTTATATCACAACTCATTAAGCCTGTGGAAAGCTCAAAGCTTTGAGAATGACATATTCAGAAGTTGAGTATCACTGCATGAGCTGGCCATTCTAGATGGTTTGCTTTAAGCATGTGACTGATTGTGTTGTTTCTTTGGCCGCTACTGCAGTGTTTTTTAAAAGCCACATTCCATACATAGATTCTTTTATTACTAGGAATTAGCTTAAAATTTTTTACCCTGACATTTAAGTCAGTGATATTCAGGGTAGTTCAAAAGCAAAGAAATTTGATTTGACCTGCTCTGTATAAAGGCTGAAAATCTCAGTTTGGATTTGAGGTGTAATTATCTACAGAATTTAAGGCTCGAAATATACCCACTTTAAAAAACAAAGAATAATCAAAATAAGCCTCTGTAATTAAAACTAATTCCATATTTACAGACTGAAGAACACATCTTTGATTTTGTATTGATTTTATAACAGTATGACTCTGCACATTTCAGAGTAATTACTCTGTTTTGCATAAAATGTACATAATACAAAGATCAAGCCTTTAATGTAGGTCTTACTACTGTGTCAGAAAATATTGCTGACTGAAAGTCACATAACTTTTGTTTTGATGTTTCCAAGGAAACACAGCTTGCTTCCACTGCTAGTTGGTTTCACCATGTGTGTAAGATCTGTATTTTTCTCATTGTGTACTCCTCTGGATTGCTTTAAAATTTCCTTCTGTGATGACTGCATATTTCACTCTGCATCTGCAACGTCTTTGCATTGAATTGAACCATGCTTTCATTCTAATCTTGATTCGCCTGTTTGTCGGGCACCGTGTGGTGCTGTCTTCCAGTCATAGTACATTGTAGCTGATTTTATATTTCAGTGTTTTTTATTTTATTTATTTATTTTCCCTACTAAATGCTTCCATCACTCAGGCTCTTTTGCTCCTACTTGCTTCTGCAAAATGGTTCCTATGGTGATACTGCTAATTATCTTTCTGCGTGCCTTGCATTGCCCTCTGTCATCTTTGCCTTCAGAAGATAAGGTGGTATCACAACATTCCATCCACAATTCTTTCCTAATGAGGCTAAACCAACTTTTTTTTTTTTTTGGAGCATTATTTGTGCATTTCATTTTTTACTTAAGAAGGGTCTTAATTAAATGGCAGTATGCATGAATTTTCAGTTCCTGTTCAGTTTCTGTTTTGCTGCCCATATTTCTTCACCTCTGTAGAACTTGGTTTGGTTACTGCTCTCTGCCTGCAGCATCTGACACCTCTGGCATAAGACGCACACTCTACAAGCAATGCTCTTAACTCTAAAATGTTTTTGAGGCTTTATTACAATTTGAGTAAATGCTTCATGTTTGTGAATAATGTACTCATTTATATTACTTTAGGGACCATAGTAAAAAGGTACAAGGATCAGCTACACGATGGCATGAATCAGGTTCATGAAAAGATATCCACAAGGCAGCTAGTATTGATTTGTAGGGCATACACAATGCCAACTTGACAATTCACCTGAATACTGCTACTCTTTGGGAAATGTCAAGTAACTTGGACAACTTGCACTGGGAATGATACCTCAGAATCACTGAAAGGTAAAAACATGATCTCCAGTGTAGGTTATGGTATGTCAGCTTGGTTTCTTCATGGTAAATTTTTATGATAATCATTCTTATACCTGACTTGGCTCCGAATGTAATGTTTCCATGAGTTTGTAATGCATTTTAGATGAGAGAATTCTTAATAAGAGAGAATTCTAATGCATTTAATTAGAGAATATTCCTCCAGCAGCATAATAGCATGACAGTTTTGTTTACCTATACATTTTCTTTTCATTCATTCTCTTTGAAGAATTCACTCATTCATTCTGTTTTTCAACTGTGCAGCACAGTTAACTTTTCAGTGAAAGTTCTGTCTTTTTTGAGAGGGATTTCCCTTTTTTTTTTTTTTTGGTATTTGTTGAAACTTTTAATATAGTAGGTAACTATATATATACTTGTATATATAGTCAATATATATAGTCATATATATATTGCACCGATGGGCTGGGGTCAACTGCATGAAGTTTAACAAGGCCAAGTGCCGGGTCCTGCACCTGGGGCGTAATAATCCCAAGCAGAGCTACAGGCTGGGAGATGAGTGGTTGGAAAGCTGCCAGGCGGAGAAGGACCTGGGAGTGATAGTGGACAGTCGGCTGAATATGAGCCAGCAGTGTGCTCAGGTGGCCAAGAAGGCCAACGGCATCCTGGCTTGTATCAGAAATAGTGTGACCAGCAGGGCTAGGGAGGTGATCGTCCCCCTGTACTCGGTTCTGGTGAGGCCGTACCTCGAGTACTGTGTTCAGTTTTGGGCCCCTCGCTACAAGAAGGACATCGAGGTGCTTGAGCGGGTCCAAAGAAGGGCGACGAAGCTGGTGAGGGGCCTGGAGAACAAGTCCTACGAGGAGCGGCTGAAGGAGCTGGGCTTATTCAGCCTGGAGAAGAGGAGGCTCAGGGGTGACCTTATCGCTCTCTACAGATACCTTAAAGGAGGCTGTAGAGAGGTGGGGGTTGGCCTGTTCTCCCACGTGCCTGGTGACAGGACGAGGGGGAATGGGCTAAAGTTGCGCCAGGGGAGTTTTAGGTCAGATGTTAGGAAGAGCTTCTTTACTGAAAGGGTTGTGAGGCATTGGAACAGGCTGCCCAGGGAGGTGGTGGAGTCACCATCCCTGGAAGTCTTCAAAAGACGTTTAGATGTAGAGCTTAGGGATATGGTTTAGTGGGGACTGTTAGTGTTAGGTTAGAGGTTGGACTCGATGATCTTGAGGTCTCTTCCAACCTAGAAATTCTGTGATTCTGTGTGATTCTGTGATACCAGAGTCAGCATAGGGAGATTCATGCAATTTATTGCCAAATGATAACAGACCAGAGCAGTGAGAACTAAAAGCAAACTAAAAACACCTTCCCACCATCCACCCTCTTCCACCTCCTCCCCTTGAGCAGCGCAGGAGAACAGGGAATGGGGGCTGCGGTCAGGCCCTGACGCTTCGTCTCCTTCACGGTCCCTCTCTGCCCCTGCTCCCCGTGGGGTCCCTCCCACGGGATGCCGTCCTTCCCCAGCTGAGCCTGCGGGGGCTGCCCACAGGCTGCAGCTCTTCAGGAACTGCTCCCACACGGCTCCATCTCACGGGGTCCATCCCCCAGGAGCAAACTGCTCCAGCACGGGTCCCCCACGGGCGGCAGCTCCCCCCAGACCCCTGCTCCTGCGTGGGCTCCTCTCCACGGGCTGCAGCTCCGGCCCGGGGCCTGCTCCTGCGGGGGCTCTCCATGGGCCACAGCCTCCTCCCAGCTGCTGTAGCACATCAGATTTTCCCTTCCTTCAATCTGCTCTCCCAGAGGCCCAACCAGCATCGCTTATTGCTCAGCTCTGGCCAGTGGCGGGTCCCTTTTGGAGCCGTCTGGAGCTGGCTCTGATCTGACCTGCTGGGCTCTGCTCACAGAGGCCACCTCCACATACCCCCTGCTACCAAAACCTCGCCACGCAAACCAAATATACAAGCTGCTCTAATCTTGTGGTGAAAACTGTAGGAACTAATCCTGGAAGTAACAATTCTCTGGCAAATGGAAGCCTTTCTATTGCCTTCAGAGTGCACTGGCACATTCCTCTATAATTGTGCTTGGTTGACATTGATAGTTATCACTAAAAACCTGTCTTTAAGAAACTTACAACTAACAGTTGTCAGTTATAAAGGCCTTTGCAGGCATAAGGTAATTTAAGTTTGATCACATGAATGCATGAAGCTTTTCCAGTTTCAACCAATTAGTCTTGGTGGTGTTACTTGTGTAAAGTCAAGAATTTTGTACTGTAAGTACAAAAAATGAATGGTGCGATTTGGTGTGTTTGCACAACATTTAGGAAAAAAAAAAAAAAAAAAAAAAAGAAAAGCCCAATTCAGAGTAGGGTCTCCAGCATACTTTCATCACCTTATTTTTTTTTTTTCCACTGATATGACTGTACACACTGCTGTATGGCAACTGTACCACTGAAAAAAATGAAGGCCTAGATGTATGGAACAGGATGAATTTTAAGCTGTAGAAAGGACTGATCCCCTCCTTAAGTTTCTTTCAGTCTATGCAACTGTTGTTGCATAGTTCAAATACGCTTAACTTTTTGTTAAATAATTCAAAATGAATTGAAAGGTCTTTTATTGTGGGTTTGAGTGATACAAACAGAAGATAAAAATAAAATGACATGTTTGTTTCAAAATCCCTTTGAAATGCAATCAAATTATTCTTATTTATTAATTTATATTCAACGTATATCATAAGAAGATTTCTCTGTGAGTGCTTTGACCTTTTGTAAAATTGTGTCAAGTGGAATGTACTGAGTATTTACCTTGCTCTGGGTGCTGCTCACTACACTATTCTGTGTGATAATTTGATAATTTCCAAAAAAAAAAAAAAAAAAAAAGAGACGGGGTTTCAAAGAAATAGTTGAGAAGACAATGGTACTTAATGATGATATGTTATCATCTATTCTGAAGTGGAATTTTTTGCTTTTAATTCAGCACATCCATAGAGCTGTCTGTTTAAAGGTAGATGTGCTAAGGAGCTGATGAACACAGTCAAAGCCAGAGGTGAGCCACAGCCTTGCCATGATGTGTGTAAAGTTTACCCCCATGGACACCCACCCAGGTGCTGGCCAGGCTGTGGAATCCAAAGCTCTTGGATTTGCTCCTGAGGCAGGAGCTGTGGAGTTTTCACATCATCTCCAGGAGTCAGAAGGTGAAACCATGGTTTCTGGCCAAGCAAAATATATTAATATGTTGCTTTGAGGCTTATAATTTTATGACAGATTTACCAGTTTTTCTTTTGACTAAGTACATTTTAAGAGTTACTCACAGAAGAAAACTTTGGAAGTCAGGGAATGACTATTATAAATGATAATCCATAAAGTTCTGTTACTATTCTTCAAATAGAAGTAGGAGAAGAAAAAAATACAAGAAAAGCATTGTATTAGAGACCATACTTATTAAATTGGCATAATTATTTCAGGTAAAATACTTGCAACAAGTATGATTTTTACCTCTGTGAATTTGGCAAACTGAACATGCATTTATATGTGTCATCTTCTACCTCACTGCCTCACGAGACTAACAGAGATGTTTGAACTGAAGAACCAACTTTTCAGAAAGCTTTAATGACTTTCTCAAATGTTCTCGTTTTCTCATTCTCCATGCCTTTTTAAAAATGGAAAGAAAAATGCAACAAAAATAACTCATTTTTTTCCCTCAGGAAAGACTTATTATACAAAGTATTTTAACATACGTTCATTGGAAACATAGTTTAATTCTATTCCACTTATCTTATTAAACATAGAGAGAATATTAAATATGAGAATTTTCCCTTACAATTTTGTTGGTTTGGCCATGTTCTAACCAAACTGTGATAGGGTCATTAGTACAGAAACCTGCATTTTGTTTTGGTTGAAATGCAAAATTAATACAAATGTGTGGTTTGAGGGTCTCCTGTTTGAAACGTGTTTATAGCTACCACAGTTGTCAGAGTTCCTGTTGAGAAGTAGGGCTTCTGGTTTTCTGAAGGCTTCTTAAAAGGTTTTTGGCTGACTTAGAGTTACATGAAAAAATTGTGAAATAACCCATAAGTTGGAGCCTCCTCAGAATCTACAGCTGCTCACAGCAGTTAATCCTTCTGTCTACTTTAAACTTTATGTCAAGAATATAAATATCACTGAGAAGTTGCATGGGGCTTCTCAAGTCCATAACTTCAGGAGCTGTGTGCTGGCCTAAGAACAGAATCTTTACAGTTTCTAAAACCATAATCCATGTAAAAGCCAGGCAAGCTCCACTGGGTTGCTAAGTGCATAAATCTGGTCAGAGGATTTGGAGAAGAATCTCACGCTAAACAAATGGGCATTTCCCAGAAAATTGTTTTCATTGCTCTGTTCCTGACCAATAGAAAGAGATTATTATTATTGTTATTATTATTGTTGCTGTTGTTATTATTGTTATTATTGTTATTATTATTTAACCCTGATGCTGTAAGTTTGTAGCCCTATCTTGTTGGAATAAGTTGGACAGAACTACATCTGCATTGCATATCCTGGCTTTTAATGAAGTAGCTGAGAGATGTGTTATTGATAATGTTATTGATACCTAAAAACCTGCTATGGTAATCCAAGTATGTGTGACCTAACAGCGGTTTTAAGGGATTAAGTAACGTTTCATACTTTACAGTTAAGTAAAGTTTTATACAAAGTACAACATTCATGCTGCCATTCTATATTTATGGAGTATCTAACACACATAAAATGTTAAATTTACTCCCTTTGGTTTGGGGACTGCTGCACATTACATAACACCCCAGGGACTTCTATAAATAACCCCAAATTTTTAACAGTCACTTTGCTGCTATGTGGAATCATGTTCTTTTGACAATGCATTGAGCTGGAAATCCAAGCTCATAAGCTCAGGGTTCTGCTTCAACAAGAACCTGAGAATCTCCTGGGTTGTGCTGAGCAAACTCTGCCTTGTTTATGTAGTTGCATTAAGCATCAACTGAAAAATATATATATTTTTTTCATTTCTGTGCAGATGATATATATTTTTCTTTGCCTTTTTTCAACAAAAGACAAGTGTATTGAAAGCTGGTATTTTGTCGTGATTCATTTATTGAATTTAGATGCTTTCTTTGTGCCTACAGATAAGATCCGGTTTTCATTTGAATCTGTTTTATTATTCCCATGAATCTTTCTCCACAGTTAGTTCTACTGCATGTTACTTTGACTTACCCCACTCTACAAGCAGAGCTGGAGTATTGAGGAGGTTTGACTTGAGGTAATGACTTTTCCTAGTTCAAATGGCTTTTGAATATTTCCAAGGAGGGAAACTCCACAACTACCCTGGGCAATCTCTTCCAGTGCTCCATCACCCACAAATTAAAGAAATGCTTCCTGATATTCAGAGGGAACCTCATGTGTGCCAGTTTGTGCCCCTTGCTTCTATTTTGTGACTGGGCACCATTGAAAAGAGCCTGACTCCATCCTCTTTGTACACTCCCTTCAGGTATTTATAGACATTGATAAGATCATGCCCTACCTGAGGCTTCTCTTCTCCAGGCTGAAGCATCCCTATTCTCTTGGCCAAACATTGAATCATAGAGTGTACCGAGATGGAAGTGACCAACAAAGAAGGGTCATAAGAGAGGTTCCACAATGTCTTCATCATCTTCGTGGTCCTCTGCTGGACACTGTCTGGTATGTCCATGTTTCTCTTGCACTGGGGAGCCCAGAACTGAACACAGTCCTCCAGGTGTGGCCTCACCAGGGCTAAGTAGAGGGGAAGGATCGTCTCTCTCAACCTTCTGGCAGCACTCCTTTTAATGCAGAACAGGATACCATTAGCCTTCTTTGCCACAAGGGTACATTGCTGGATCATGTTGAGCTTGGTGTCCCTCATGAACACCAAGTCCTTCTCTGTAAAGTTTTTCCCATTGGATGTGTAGAACAGTCTGTCTTCTTTGCATTAGCTCTTGTTTGAAGAATTTCATATCCCAATCCTGAGACTTTTCTTCTTTGGGGTAAAACATATATATATATATATATTTTTCATATTTTCTAGACATTTATTCAAATTCACTAGACTCCTCCAATTGATCCACCTCTTTATTTCTTTCTCTAAGTGTTGTACCAAACATGAACAGATTCATCCATCTGGGACCTGAGCACTGGTGGTCAGAGGAAGATTACTTCCTATGTTTTGCAAGTTATATTCTTGTTTATATAGTCCTGTATAATGTTTTCATTCTTAGTGACAGCATGACTTTTTGGCTTACATTCCTCTCTTCTACTCTGTAGACTCTGGGGCATCCTCTTAGGAACTGTTAGTCTGCATTTATTTTGCAATTGATAATTTCTTTCTTAGTTTATTCATTGCCCTTGTTTGGGATCCTGTTCTTAGCCCATTTCTCCAATTTAAGAGATTTTTTGAATTTCATTGTCTTCATTGTACTTGCAGCCATTCTTCTAGATGCGTCATCTGGAAACATGCCAAACAGTCATTATTTTCCTTTTGAGAAGTTACTGTCTGCCTTGTCCAGTGCTCACAAAATCTCCTAGGCCCCTAACTGCTTAAATACTTTGGAATATCTTGCTGTAAATGTCCACAAGACACTGTCATGTATCCGAGTGGGCATTCAAATAAGTGAACATGGCTGGTTTAGATTTTAGGTTAGCAGCTAATTAACCTTTCTAGAAGTTACCCTATACTTTCATCCTCAATATGAAGTAATGCTTTCTTTTTTTATGAGCTTGTGTTATTTTCTTTGTACCTTGAAATGTGTGATGGTGTCCAAACTTCTTTGTCATAAGTTGATTTTCCCCCAGTTCCCCCAATCCTCTAATAAATAATACGCCTTTTAAACAAGAAGGTGTGTTTATTGTCATTGATTTTGTTCATTGAATGAAGTCAAGCATGTGAGTGCAACTGTTTACAAAAGTGTGACACAGCACTCCGAGTTTCCTAACCCACTCCTAATAAAAAAAGAACCCTAAAAACAGAAAGCATTTATAACAACTGGGGAAGGATTATGTACTAATCAAAATCAGAGCAGAAGCTCCACTGAAATTTGTGAGAAGATTGCAAAGGCTGAAGAATACATGGGCCAGGCCTAAGAGCAAAGAAAATTAACTGCCTCATGTTCCATACTTAATCCTAGTGTGGTGTGAACCAAGAGCTTGCAGAGCTGGGATGGTATGTACCTGTTGAGGTAGCTGTTGGTGTACAGCACAGTAGGAGACTGTCTCCTGTTGTCAAACGGCAGCTTTAGAGTCTGCCAGTGTTCCCTGGATGGGTCTTTTTGGAGAGGAAGGCTGGAAGAGTCCTGGAGCATCATGGACTTTTCTGTGTGCTCCCTTTTCTTTGCAGTGCGTTTGCAGTGAGATTAAAACAGCAACAGTTTTATTATTATTATTATTATTATTATTTATTTATTTATTTATTTCCTGGAGCTACTTAGGATTTCACAGCAACATAATCCTGTAAAACATAGGATGCAATTACTCATTTCAAAATGTTCCCTGTTCCATGATACCACTAGATCAGAAAATGTCCTCTGAAAACAGTGGAATTATTCTCATTTTATTTAGTGAAAAGATAATTAAAGAGACAGGAATGCAATAAAATGTAGCAGTAATGAAATATAACAGACGACAGAAGTGTTTCAATCTTTCCCTGCTTACAAGAAGAATAGATGATGTAATCCTGTTTGCCTGTAGGCTTGTGGTCTGAGTGTAGAGCTTGGCAGCTCTGAGGAGCTTCCCAGACATGCAACTTGCTATGGCTAGCTTCAAGAAAACCGCATGTTCCATTTTGTTCAGTTATACTTCGAGATACAGAGAAGAGTTGAGACACTCCAAAGGAAAGAAAAGGAGATTCTGCTGGATCATAGCTGCAGTTCAAGGCACACTAGAATAGGTGGAATCATCTCTGAAACTTCTTTGGAAGGGAGAGGACTTTGCAAAGACTGAGCAGAAGGATGTAGTCATTGCTGTTCTCTGTTGCTGTGTTTTGTATGCGTGTCTTTCGCCAGGTAAGCTGGGACAACTTTTTTTTCTGCTTGTCCTCTTGAAGAGGTTAGCAGGCTAGTTTGGAAAAAGAAAAAGAAAAAAAAAATCAAGAATCGCTAAAATCATCAATCTGACATGCAAAGAATGATAGAAAGTATCAACAATTCCTGTTAAGCAGAGCAAATGATAAAAATCTTCAGAGGGTAAAGTCTAAATAGCATTGAACATTTGATGCTGTCCTGTTTCAGCTGAGATGGAGTTAATTTTCTCCATGGAGGCTGGTAAGGTCCTGTGTTCTGGATTTAGGAGAAAAATAATGTTGGTAACACACTGATGTTTAGCTG
This sequence comes from Oxyura jamaicensis, assembly GCF_011077185.1. Lineage (NCBI taxonomy): Eukaryota > Metazoa > Chordata > Aves > Anseriformes > Anatidae > Oxyura > Oxyura jamaicensis. Next base: position 188,527,615 of record NC_048893.1, read on the forward strand.
TTGCAGAACAGCACTCACACAGAGACAAGGACTGTTCAGCTTCTGGTGCTCCCCTGCCAGCGAGGTACCTGGGGGTGCACAAGGAGTTGGGAGGGGACACAGCCAGGAGGGGACACAGCCAGGGGCTGTCCCAAGAAATGGAACAATAAAACGGGGGGCTGGCTGGGGGGCAGCCACTGCTCTGGGACTAGCTCGGGATCACTCAGCAGGTAGTGAGAAATCACGTTATGCATCACTTGCTTTGTATATTCTTTATTATTATTATTATTATTATCATAACCCTTTCCTTTTCTGTCATATTAAACTATCTTTATCTCAACCCATGAGTTTTACCTTTTTCTTTTCCATTTCCCCATCCAACTGCGGCTGTGTGGTGCTTAGCTTTCTGCTGGGCTAAACTGCAGCAGACACTTTTAGGAAACTGAGCAGTTCCTTTGCAGACGTTTCTCAACATGCTGTAGAAACCCTCAACCCTGTTGAGGCAGGGGCTCAGCTCACTTGGGCAGAGGAACAGGCTATTATTAGTTAGGCATTTTACAGAATTGCCCTTGTCTTTCACTGCTTCTCACACAGAAGTCTCAAAATGTGTTATAGGGAGGTCGATATCATTGTTCCTGCTGTGCTGAAAGCACAAATAAGCACTCAGAGTTGATAATTTGCCTGGGGTTACCCAGAGGCAGAGCATAGGACTCCGGAGTGCCTGCTTACTGAGTTAGTCACTCGATCAGTGTTCCCGGGGAAGAAGCCACTCAGAGATGGTTGGCACAATATATTCACACAGATAGAGATCACATCAAAGAGTTTAACACCTAAAATTGACAAAAGAGAAGCAGGAGCACAGAGGGATGCATTAATTTTCTTCTAGTCTCACAGCAGGTTGTAAGGAGAAGCACAGCTCCAAGCCAGGTGCCTTGCCTGCTGACAGGCCAGGCAAGTCAGGGGCCGTGGTCACACTCTCGCCTCCTGAGCTGACAGCCTCTTTTCACCTGGAGGTGGAAGAGAGAAGTGATAATATGAGGTACATTTATTTTGTACACCAGTGATGTTCTGGACATAGAAAAAAAGAAAAACTCTCTGGAAAAGGCAAAAAACTAAGAAGAGACTATAGAAATTCCACACCATGTATTTAGTAATTTGCACTTCAGAGTTAAAACAATTTCACATGTCGTCCTTTGACATCATGAGGCTGCATGCATGAAGAAAGCATCCATTTCCCTTATGTGTTAAGCAGGAAGCTGTATGTTTTAAAAATTTAAAAGAACAATTAGTCTTGGAGTAGTAAATTTGCCTAGCTAGGTAGCTGATCAGCTTTCTCCCAGAGATTGCTCTCCCAGATCAGAGTTGAGGAAACAAGGCTTAGAAATGTAGATATTAGTATGTATGGGAATATAAATTTGGAAAATTGACAATTTTAATTTATTATATTTTCTTATATTTGCTGAGTTCCCAGGCTGACATCAGAAGTTGCATGTGCTGGGTTACTGGCAGGATCAGTTATGCTTCAATGGAAACAGAGGGACATGGGGACAGGATAGGCTTGTCCTCACATTGGCAGTAGGATCTGCAATAACAGCATATTACTTGATGTAGGAAATTCCTAATAGAAACAGGAGCTTCCCTACTTCTCCCCCAAACATGGAAGGTCCCACGCAGGAGTAGCTGTCAGCACAGCAGGAGCTTCCAGACCTCTGGATGCTTAAATCACATTGTTATTACAGACACCTCTGGGTTCTCTGCCTGAGGTTTTCTTATTTTGCTTGGGAGGATTATGGATGGAAGGAGGATTAAACGATATGTTGAATCCTGTGAGGATGAGAAAATGTCTGCATGAAGCATGAATGTGTGACTGGAGGAAATCTTTTTGTTTCAGGAAGGATTTTCTGGAATATAAAAGTACAGAATTAAGACATTGTGGTTCCTAACACTTATGAGAATTCTTTGCTTAGATGCGCAAGGTTTGTTTGTTGCATCTGTTTTGACTCTGAGATCCTTGGGTTAAAGACTGTGGTTTTTTAGGCCACCTAGTGCAGTATTGCCCTGCTCTTTGTGTACTCCTGGAACGAAAACATTAACAATGATTGTACTTCATGGCATAGCCTATGGGAGGCTGTGTTTACAAAGACGGCTACTTTATCCTATGCAATTATTTTCTGCTTAAGAAAAATATGTTCATCTTAGTTTTTTTTTTTTTTTTTTTTTTTTTTTTTAATAAAATAGTGAAAAATAGTGCTTTAACTGTTGTGTTGTCCTGGTGCAAGAGGTAACAAGCCAGGACTTCATTATCAGCCACTGGACATCATTCAGAAGTTGGGACACCTAACCATTTAACAGGCAAATGCAAAACTGGTAAAACAGTGCAATGGACCCCTTGATCTTTTCTGATACTCCTTTCCTACTGTTCCTCCTTCTGTTCTGCAAATACAAATTATACAGATCAGCAAGAAATCTGCAAACTCTAACAGAATGTCAACCTTCAAGTACTCTGCATATATGAGAAGGCAAATGGAAATAGGAGCACTGATGCACTTTTTCCGTGCCATTCATTATTTTATAGAATTCTTTCTCATGTCTGTTCTTATTTGACCACTCAATGGCATGGCCACATTTGAATTAGTAGCTATTTGCTGAAAAAGAAATACTTCACTATTTAGCTGGTCTGCTTTCAGATAGTTGTAGCTTCCTTTTCATTTTATGGTTTTATAATTTGATTTAATTAACAGAGAAGAAGCTACTCTGGAATTTGGATTTAAGACCAGGTACATTCTAGGAGCAAAACTTAGAAACATTATCTATACTGATTCTGAGGAATGTATGTCATTGTGATTGCTTTCATATTTAATTGGGCTGGAATAGAATCTGACATCTGATTTGGGAATATTTTTGTGTGAGTATAGGATATTTTATGACTCGCCTTGGTGGGTAGACTATGTGAGTCTCATTACTTGAATAGGTGGTATAAGAGGCTATAATTTTATCTGAAGAGTAAATAGTGGGAAGGTAGAATGGAGATCCACCTCTAAACTGGTTTTTACTTTTCTAAACTATTCTTATTTTTATTTTTCAGGTGATGGAAATTAAAGGACAAATGATTCATGTGCCAGAATCAAATTCAATTTTGTTTCTGGGGTCCCCCTGTGTAGACAAGTTGGATGAACTGATGGGCCGAGGCCTCCACCTTTCGGACATTCCTATCCATGATGCTACACGTGATGTCATACTGGTTGGGGAGCAAGCGAAGGCCCAGGATGGCTTGAAAAAACGAATGGATAAGCTTAAGGCAACACTAGAATGCACACACCAAGCCCTGGAAGAGGAGAAAAAGAAAACAGTAGATCTCCTTATTTCTATTTTCCCTGAAGAAGTGGCTCAGCAGTTGTGGCAGGGGCAGCAGGTTCAGGCCAGGAAATTTGATGATGTCACCATGCTCTTTTCGGACATTGTTGGCTTCACTGCCATCTGCGCGCAGTGCACACCCATGCAGGTCATCAGCATGTTGAACGAACTCTACACGCGGTTTGACCATCAGTGTGGATTCCTGGACATCTACAAGGTAACAGCTCAAGCCCTAAGTTAGCAAAATCTAATTTAAATTGAGCTAGAAAAACTTACCAGTAGCCACCTTCTTAAATTACAGACTTTGCCTATAAAAATGGGAAAGGCAATTATTTTTTTCACAGGAAAAAAATAAATTTGAAATATGTCCACTGAAGATCAAATACTTTGATGCTGAGATGTCATTGTGGTTCCCCCATGCAATTTATGCCATATTCCTGTTTTCTTACAGGGACATATACCTCCTGTGTCACAGTCTGGTTATATAGTCGGGTTTCCTTTAAGTGACTAAGGGTGACGAAGTCCATAGCGATGATCCTAGCTCAGAACGCATCTCCTGGAAGGCACTCAAATATTTTCTGTTTCAGCAGAAACCTGAATGTTTTCAGTTTTAGACACTTATATTTTTGATAAACCAATTTTATTAAATTACTTTTATTAATTTATTATTAATTTAATAATTTTCCATAAAATTAAAATTTCCATAAAGAACAAGGCATTCACTTAAAAAGAGGGTAATAAAGGATTTAACCTTCCAAAGAAAACAGGGAAGAAGACAGCTGTTGTCCGTTTTAGTGGTTTTACTCTGCAGGGCGGTTGAACAGTACCACAAATCTCATTCCCCATCCTAAAAGGAAGAGGAGGAGAAAATATGAGAGAAAGGGCTCAAGGGCCTACATAAGAACAGGGAGATCACTCAACAGGCAAAACACACTCAGCCTGCATCACAGGCAAAACACACTCAACATAGGGGTATTAATATAATTTATTGCCTTTGACCAGCAGACTAGAGCACTGAGCAACAAAAAACTAAAAACACCTTCACTCCTGCTTAGAAGCCAAATGTCATGCTAGAAGAGGGCTACAATGGAAGGTAGTGACCATAATTTGAAAATGTTTGTGGTGTTATAGCTGGAAAAGATTGGAAGTTTGATCTTGGTTTGTATTAATCTGCTCTTAAAGCACTGGTTCTCAAGCCAACTCTGAGAATGTGACTTTAGAGACTTCTGACCCACAGCTGAGAGCCATATCTAGTGACCCTGTTTCACATGCTGTATCTGGTACATGGGTGTAGTTAGTGTTTTCCCAGATGATTTATTTTAGTTAACTGTTTTGAGGCATTCAGGACATTTTTGTTAAAAACTGCAGTTGCGTAGCAATAGGAAATAAAGTATCTCATACTCTCTGACCTGTTTGGAAGGAAGGTTGTCTGAGTCCTGTGAGAACACTGTGAAGGAACATTTTTACATAACTCACAAATATTATGTCATTTAGACCATGTATTACTGCCTTTCACCTAGCTTTGTGCCACTTTGGATGAAAGATGTTACTGCACAGCAATATTGTCCTGACCAGTGAAATAATGCGGTGGCTGCTCAGATAGGCAAAGTAAGATTTGTGCATCCCAAAAAGGTACAAGTACTCCAAAAAAAAATTTGCACCCCATGTAATTCTATGAGAACAGGAATAAACAAGGCCTATTTTTCTATGGAAGGGTATCTAACACCCTTTCTCCACTGTTACTGCCTTAATACATCTAGTTCTTCCTCAGATCACTTCATCCCAGGTTTTCGTTCATCACCCTACTCCCCCATGCCCCTTGAGCATCCCTACAGCTCCTTCCCCCCCCCCCCTTGCACCACCCTGCTGAGTTTTGCTCCTCAGCCCCCCTCCCAGTGAGCAGGGTGGTGTATGCTGTGGTTGTTTTGGAGCTGTGTGTGCCTGCCCTGTTTGCTGATCACTGAGCCCAGGATGCCAATGAGATTGTGTTGCTGCTGGGCTCACACGACAGTCAGTACCACTGCTGGGAACACTGTTCTGAATCTCCCACATCCATCTAGGCATGGATCTTCTCTCAACCTGTGGGAACTCGGTCTTTGAAATCTCTACTTTTTTTTTTTTTTCTTACTTTTTTTTTTCCTTTTTCCTTTTAACTAGGAGTCTAAAGTTACGTGGGGTTGGGTGAAAGTGACTTAGTTAAGCATTACAGAAAGACAGAAAACCCATTTTTTTCAGATTATATTCTGGAAGCTAATTTTATTAATAAGAATGATCAACACCACAAATATAATTTTAGAAGTTATTGTCAAGCAGTGAATTTTAGATATGTAATCACCCGTGTTTGTACCCGCAGCCTGCCTCTAAGATATAATCCTGTAACTAGGCTACAGAAATTCATCATGTGACCTATATATACATCAAAACACAACAATTTTCAAATTTGCTTGTGTTGAAGCAACATGGAAAGAATAATTTGCAAAGATTATTTGGAGAGTACTTCTGAATACCAAATTTGTCATTTTGTAAACAGAAAATTAAGCAAAATTCATTAAATACATTCCACGCTGTAAATTATTCACCCAGCCTTACTGTTAAAGCATTTTGAATTCGGAACATCAGTGCTTCTAATTTTGGAGTCAGACAATGAAATTAATGAACATAATACTTTTCAATTGTCTCTTACTATTCATTCAGGAATATTTACAGAGAAGTATGACATGGAATGAAGAACAAAGATGCGTGTATTTAACAAGTAGAACATGGAGGGCAAGCATAATGATCTGTTGGTTGAAGAATAAGAAATGTTTGTTGAGGGCTGAAGGGGGATGAACCAGGCTTTGAAATACCTTGGAAATGAAAGTAAGTAGCTATAACTGATGAGACAGGGAAAGGGTATCCAGTGGATGGATGTGCAGGTATGAATGACACAGGCAAATGATGGGTTCTGAAAATAAACTTCACAGCAGAATTTTAAATGGATACTAGGGATGACAGATTAAATTCCTACAGGCTGAAGGAGAACATCACAGTGTTTGCAATGCATCGTGATACAAGCCTAGGTGACAGTTCTAGCAATTTGTGTTTTAGAGAGTGAAACTTTAGAAAGAATCTGCTTACATATATCTTTGATAAAAAGATGAATAGGGACACTCTTGGGGTAATCACAAAGGAGAGAGGATTCAAGAGAACTAAGAACTGGCAATGCCTTTGGGAACCTGTGCTGCTGACTATCTGAGCTAATCATGTTTGGCTTGGTACTGAGGAGTGGTAGGAAGGGACGCTGTCAAGTAAGGAGTGCAAATTATAGCAATGCAGTTGCAGATTTGAAGATGAGCTGCTTGGTAAGTCAGTGTCTGTGGATATGCAGATAGAAACATGGGCTCCAGGAGAAAAAGTAGTGAGAAAGATAAGATCTCAATAAGTATTGAAAGCAATTGCTTTGGGTACAGTATATACTGGTTGACTTGACTGTATCTTTGTTTTTTCCTGTTTTTCTCTGTATCTGAATTCCTGTCATTTGTGAGCCAAGAGCTGGGAAACAATGCTTCAGCTGAGCCACCTATTTATTAAAAAAAACTATTCAGATACCCTGCAGCCATGGCTAGCATTTAAAACTTATCCCTGCAGGCTGAGATCTTCCATGTTCAAGCTTCCTGCAGCCTGTTTCTCTCTCTAAATAATGTCTTTGATATAGGCTCATTTTAGTTACTTTTTTTTTTTTTTTTTTTTTTTTTTCCTGGGTAGGCCTGCTTTCTTAACTCTTTTCCCCTCTGTTACCTTCCTGAAACAACCCCCTTTTCTCTTTTTTGTCCTTTAACTGCTGAGTACAGTAAAGACAGCACATGCTGTGGCTGGTTTTTTTTTGTCATCGATTCATTGGTTGGGTGACTCCGTATGTTGGCTGGGTTTCTTGATCCTTTCTCTGGATGGTGGAACATTTGTTGTTGAAGGCATTTCTCCAAGGTGGATTTTCTCCTAACCCTGAACTTCACTTTCTGCTAAGTGATGAGTCCCACTTTTCATAAATGAGCACGGAGTTTTAAATGTTTTGGGCAATGAACTATTGTCGGCTGGCAAAATCTTTTTGCTGTGTATCTTCTGCTATATAACTGATTCTGTTGCATTTTCAACCAGCAGAAACCAGTATTCCTTTTTACTTAAAACAAAACAAACAAACAAACAAAAACAAAAACAAAAAGATATTTGAGTACTTTCCTACTTCCTTAACTATCCTTCTTGGTGTAAGGTATTTGTACACAGTCACATATAAGTCATTAAGCTTATTGTTGGTGCTATAATGACTAAAGAATACTGCAATGACAGGTATTCATGAGCTTCAGACTGTTCTGAAGTTTTACACACTTAAGATTCCATAAGTTAAAAAATATAATTTGCAAGTTTTCATGTAAAATTTATGGCCACTACTTTTGTCTTCTTTCCATCTCTTCCTCAGTTTTAACTTTGTGTGTTCAATGCAACTACTTGACTATGTTGGGAAGGATTCAAATTCTTTTAGCTTCAGCTAAGGTAGCCACAGAATGAAGATTGTATGAGATGCAATTAAAGCATATAAACCATACTGACACTCTTCTATGAACAATAGTATATACATAAAATGTTATAACTATTTAAAGATAAATGCAAGTTTGGGGATTACCGATGCAGCAAGTGTTGCTTCTTGTTAATTTAAAGTCACGTTAGATTGGATAATAGAAGAAAATCCCCATCACACAGAAACTCTCTCTCTGTGGTGTCACCCAGCCATGTAGAGATGCCCTTTAGCAGGCTGCTCTGTTCAGGTCCCACTATGGAGGGCTTCTGAACCTTCTTGCTTTCCTTGCTCTGAGCAGGCTATACCACTGACTTTCTCCAGCTATCTGCTTCTGCATGGAATTCTTTGCTGTCACACTGTGTCTCAGTCCATTATGGAGACAGACCAAAGCTGGGGTGCCTATATTTTGGGGGGAAATCAGAAGTGTTTTGGGGTTATATTTAAAAAACAAAACAAAACTCAAAAGGTTTCTTTCTGTGTGAAATTGGCATGCACATCTGTGTTATTATTACCAGAGAGCTCCAGGATACTTCAAGACTTCCTATTACTTTAAGCCTGTATTTGTTTTGCAGCCTTGTGGTTGATTTACACTTCTTGTTTTAGGGAGATGTACAAATGAGGTAAACAGATATGCAGGCTCCAGAAGAGTCATTCTTTACTTTATAAACATACAGATCTGCACAAAGTGCTAAAATATCTGTGCATGTTCCCCTGCTCTAGGCAATTAATCACCCAAGAATCCTCTTAAGAGTCCAGGACTTCTGCTTCTGTGTATGATTTCTTCAGGAATACTGTGGTAGTATATATTTCCTTCTCTCTATCTCTTTACTCCATCTTTCCAATTTTCTCTTACCCAAAAAGCCCTCATTCGTTTATGTATCCTGTTACATTTCTCTCAGACTGCCTGGGAGCCTTAGAGCTTAAGTCCAACTTGCTGGCTGTGGGAGTGCTTCCCATGTTCACAGTTTGTGTGTGAACACTGGCTACATCCTGACGTTTTGTTTGGGCAGGACCCAGAAGTTTATCCTCCTTTGGGGCTCCCTGCTCCATATTGAGAAGAAAGCCCAGTTACAGTGGCTAGAAAAGAACCATGTCCAGGAGTGTGCCCTGTTACAGCATGCAAGTCTCCCTGATGTTATGCTTTTTTTAAACCCACCATTAAGTCCTTTGTTTTCTTGTGTCACATTTATCAGCTGTCTAAATTTTAGTCCCTCTGAAGGACTGGAGAATTTCACTTTCCACCAGTCTAAGCTATTTCCATTTCAACAGTCCAGTATTGTCCCAAATCTAGAGGATACAATCCTGACAACTTAAGTCTGGCCATTCATATACTTCAGCCCTCCATGATGCAATGTTTTCATTCCTTCAAATAGTATTCGTAAGATGTACCCTAATTTCTGAAATGAATGTGGAAAATACTTAGGGAAGTTAGGAAAATATAGAAATTTCAAGACAGATAAATGAAGGCTCATGTAATCTTGATGAGGTTGCTGTTCGGCAGTAATTTTAATACTCGGGGTAGCTACAGCAATCCAAGACCCTTGTTACTGCTGGAAAGGCCTATCACATTAAACTGAAACGTGTGTCGTAAGTTATATGTGATTATTTTAATGGTTACTTATTTCATTAGACATTTCTTTACTTTGACATTGCAACTACCTCACATAAGGCAGAATGCCAACCAGATCATTTTTTACTAATTGTAAACATTCAATGTGATTTTTGCAGTTTCATCCTTGCCTACAAAAGAGAGAAATCATTTATGCACTTATGGGTTCCATGACTATTGTGTGCAAACCTGATGTTGGCATAATGTAAACTCTAATTCTTCTTGCATGTCTGTATTTTAACTAGTGAAAAAAAAAAGAACAAAAACCCACACCCAAATTTTAGAATACTAGATGTTGTCTACACAGAAAGAACCATTTGTCTGTTTTCCTTTCATAAAGAAAATAGCACTCTGTGAAGCAATGTGTATATAAAAGAATTCCTCCATATGCTGGATACCGTAAGATTTATGCTTAAGACTGCTAAGTAGGTGCTAGAGAAAGAAGTTTGAATAAAACTCTTGTAAAATGCTCATGAACTTGCCGGCATGTGGCATCATTAAACTCACTAAAAATAAAATGCCCTTAGGCCTGGTAAGAGCAATTGATTCATAATTAGACTCTTGGGAAAGGAGCTGGGATTTGTAGTAAGACACTTCTTTTTAAAATGAGCTTTACCAGATGAACTGAACTTCATAGACAGGCACTTGGAATCCACTTCTGCTGACCTGGGAGGGGTTTTCCATACACTGAAATATTCCCCAAAGCAGAATTCAACATCACAAAAGCAATGCAGAGTTACCTTGAAACTGATGCATGTTTCCATTGCTTAGGAGTTAATTTTGAAAAGTTGAAAGACGGAAGCCAAGAGAGCCAAACACTAAGATAGAAACTAAAGAAGATGATTCCTGAATGCTATTTTGAAAACATTTGTAGCCTTAAAAAAATGGGATTTTTCTTAAAGTATCCCAAAGATTTGGGGAAATCTATAAAAGATACTGTATCCAACATGTAGAATTCATTTCTGGAAAAACAAACAAACATACAAACAAACAAAAAACAGCCCAAAGTACTTTAAGGTAACAGATGTTTTCAAGCTTCACAATGTCATACAATTCAACTGTATTTCAAAGCTTTTCTGTGCAGTGGAAAATCATATAAAAAACTTGAAAATGCAAACAGACCTAAGCTTTGGTTTCTATTCACACACCAAGAAAACACATGCATTTTGGTTAATTTGGAAAAGGTCAGTATTCTATCTTTGTTATGTATGCAGATAGAGATGTAGGTCTAGAAGCTACCTCAGGATCACAGAATGTCTGAGATTGGAAGGGACTGCTGGAGATCTGGTGCCACCCCTGCCCAAACAGGGACACCCAGAGCAGGCTGCCCAGGACCACGTCCAGGCGGCTTTTGGAGATCCCCAAGGAGGAGACCCCACAGCCTCTCTGGGCAGCCTGTGCCAGGGCTCCGTCACCCGCCCAGCACAGAAGTGCTGCCTGGTGCTCAGAGGGAGCCTCCTGGATGCCCGGCTGTGCCCATGGCCTCCTGTCCTGGCACTGGGCACCACTGAGCAGAGCCTGGCTCTGTCCTCTCTGCACCCTCCCTTCAGGGATTTCGGGACAGGGATGAGATCCCCCTGAGCCTCCTCTTCTCCAGGCTGAGCAGCCCCAGCTCTCCCAGCCTCTCGTCACAGCAGAAATGCTGCAGTGCCTTCATTATCTTGGCTGCTGTGTGTTGGACTCTTTCCAGTATGCCCAGGTCTTTCTGGTACTGGATACAATACTTCAGGTATGGTATGCTGTGGGTTGCTCCAGGATCAAGCATACTTAGACTATGCTCAGTAGCAACCTTTCTGAACTGCATTCCAAAGAAAGAGCACACATACATCACCTCTCCATGAAATAACCTATCCAGTTTCTCTCCAGTCTCCAATGTCACTTTAACATTTATTTTCATGGGATTTATATTTTAGATTGACTTGTTCTTATTTTTCTACCATAGACAGCCCAAAATACTTCATCTCTTTCCTCCACCCTTGACTGATTTAATAACATCCTTGACCTGCATGCCAAAATATGCATGCCAAAATACAGGATTTTATTATTATTGTTATTATTTAGCTAAATGGGATCTTGCTGTTGCTGCTGACAGACCATATCTCAGCACTAGCAGCCAACACACTTGTGCAATCTCTTTCTTGTTACAGAGTACTTTTTGGGGGCAGGAACATGCACTCTGTAGTACACTTTGAAAGGCATGTGGTGCATGAGAAGGTAACAGGTCACCCAGGGTCTTCTGAGAGTCTGTGGTGAGTGCTGAGACTGCTGCCTTAATATAAAACTGGAATGGAGATCTTCCTTTTCATCAGTCTTTGTCCCATACCAGTTAAAAAGGTATTCCATTTGCAACAGAACTAGAAGTCATGGACAGGAATAATGAAATCCAAATGAAAAGTGTAGAACACCACAATGCCATATGCCATAGCCTTTCCCTAAGTTTCCAGATCTATAACTTAGGGCAGAAAACAGATGAAAGAAAAGCCCACTGGGAGAAACTGATGACTTCAAAGGTTTCTTATAGAGTCAAATACAAGAATTTCATCTTAAGAATGCATTTTGCAGTATTGCTTTAAATGGAATACATTTCAGCTTTCATAAAATAAATATGTCATTTTGAGGTACTGTGTAATTTAAACTTGCAGTTGGAATGAAATATGGATAAAGAGGATAATGAAAAATTTGGGAAGGCATAGGTCTGTACTGCAGTACTTGAGTACACTTCCCAGATTCCCATTCCAGGTGCATTCCCATCCTGAATCCTGGTCCCATGGGATGGAAACTGAGAAACAACTTCCTTAAATTCTCTCAGGAATGCAAACTAGTTGTGCAGGAAGCAAAGATGTGCTCCGGTAAGCCCAGACTGAGGAGTATGCAAGATGAAGAGACAGCCAGGGAAATACCTTGACTGTGCTCATTGAGAAATTATTTCCAGGTCTTCAAAAAAAAATTAAAAAGCTTGAAGTTCTTGATTGTGTTTGATTGTTTTGTTAGTGTAATCATAGGAATAACTTAAACTTCATATTTTCCAATAAGTTTTGTTCTGAGCCTAGATTTATCTTTGAGTGGAAAGGAGCCTGACATACAGAGCATATATAGGTTTTGCACTTGTTCATCTATATTTCTAGAGAATAGCCTTTTTCACTTGTTTATCTGTTTTTAGGGATCAGCTTTACTGAAGGACTCTTTGGTTCCCTAGCACTTGCCCTGTCCTACTTCTAAAATTCACCTGCCTCTTTGACCTTCCATGTTCAGTCTACCTTTCTGCCTCTTCCCATGGTTTTGTTAGAGCCTTCTCTTACATGTTCTGAGACAGAGAAGGTGAAGCTACACTATTTACAACAAAGAACTAGTCATCTAGACTATCCTCACAGTCAGCAGAGAAAAGTATGAATTTATAGGGTAAGCATGAATCTTTTTTAGTGTGAGATTCATCTTTTCCCAAAGAAGATGCTTAGCACAGGTCAGATGACTGCTAGAATCCCCAATTCTGTCCATGGGTTACAAGCTGAAGAGAGAGAGAATAACTGTCATTACATCATAGATGTCTCTGGTTAGGTGAGCCAAATCTCACCCACTTAGTCTTCACCTTATCAACTTATCTGCAGCCTATGTGCTTGAAATGTTGCTTCTTCCCTGTTAGTGCTATCTCCTTTTCATGTGATTTATTGTTATGTTTTTTAATCATGTTATCTTCCTTAATGTAGTGTCATATTTTTTAGTGCATGGAGTGTATTTTGATTGAGTAAAATGAAGTTTCACTGCATTTTAATTTCTCTCATGCAATCATCATCAACCCAAATTTATGTTTTTCCAGATTTCATTGCTTTATGTTATATTGACACTGGAGTAACTCCCTTTACCACTGAGCATTACTCTGTCTCTCAGTAGGGTCCCTTAGAATGTTTGACAGATTAGTTCAAAACTTGACTTTCCATGACTTTTACAAATAGAAATGATGGTCTTAGTGCAGAGAGGTAAGTACTGAATACTCCTGTTGAAACAATCAGTAACGTCTAGGATTGACTATAAGGGCAATGGAGTATTCAAGGGTCCTTAATGTTAATGCTGATTCTGTTCACTTTTAGCTAAGAAGAGAAATATAAATGGTATTTCATCAACCAAGGAAACTGAGGTGGTAATTTCACTGAGAGTCATTAGAGAAAGATACAGAAAGGCTGACATTCTGGCAGATGCTAATATGCTGGTTGATCACCAGGGAAACCAGCGTGTTGCAGCTCCAAACAATGCAACTCTGTGGCTCAGCTGAGCAGTAAAGTTATCTGTAATCAAATATGCAGATTTTTTTTTTTTTTCTTTTCTGGCAAAAGTCCTCTCCTCTCCTCTCCTCTCCTCTCCTCTCCTCTCCTCTCCTCTCCTCTCCTCTCC
>NC_048893.1:188546494-188582727 GCF_011077185.1 Oxyura jamaicensis
CCTCTCCTCTCCTCTCCTCTCCTCATTGGAAGTTACAAATCAGAAACAAACAAACAAACCAAAAAGCACCACCACCTCCAAACAAACAAAACAACAACAAACAGATTTCATTATTGCCAATGGGGGAAAAATAATATAAAAATATTTTCCATTACTTTAAGGTTTCTTTGGGCAATTTAAACATTACATCATGAAAAGTAATTTATATAGGAGATATTTCTTCCTCAAATTAGTAACAAAGGGAAAAATCAGTAGCTACACTATAACCTCAATTATCTAATTGTCAGGGGAACACTATAATGGTCCATCTTTGACAGTAGTGAATGTGGAAACTTGAAGAAATACAAGAAGCCATAATAGCTACTTATGACATATGGCATACTTTTTGGCCTTTCATTTTGAAATTTATGCCATGAAATGCAAGGTTATGTTCTTTATGGATGCACCTAGATCAGTGTGTCTGTATATTGGTACAGAGAGGAAACATTAACAGGCAAAGGGTGAAATGAGAGCCAAGTTTTTTAAGATGAAGAATAACACTTTTGTGTGGGGAAAAAAATTACATCCAAGCAGAGTTAGTTTGCTCAGTGAGAAGAGTCAAGGGAGAAAAGGGAAGAACATTAAATTACAATTATCTAAGTCATTATGCCTTTCCCTGCTGCTTATTTCTTTATTTTCATTTCTCAAGCTCTTTAAGAGGAAACTGATATCATTGCAACTGCAGTTCATTATTATTTCAATCTTATAAAATGAAACTTTATAGAATATCTTCCAGCAATAGGAGACTTTCTAGCTACTGGCAGACTGCTCATAAGTGATAAGAAACAGTTCAGTAATAAGCTTCCCTTCAGCTAAATATAGCATATACACTTTAAATGCTGTGGCTGTAAACAGGGTGTTCAGTGTAGAGAAACTGTTTAATATTCCAAGTTTACTGCCAACTTAAAATTATAAAATACATACTTACTTAAGCAGAAATAAATATTTCTGGTGATTAAAATAATAGAAACACATGAGACCATAAGCAGGATTTGATGCATTTAGAAACATAACTGAATTTGAAAAAGTATGTTACTCTAAGGAAGGAGGATAAGAAATCAAAGACCTGGAAAAGTCTGAAGAATACCTATGTCTACTTACTCTATTAGGACCTTGTTAAATGTGGCATGGGGCCTAAGAACAGAGAAAAAAAAAAAGCTGCTTGAGGACATATTACAACAGTCTTTTTTTTTTTCATTTCCAGTAAAAAAGTAAGAGTAAGTAGGTGGAAGAAAATGGGCATGCCCTTGCCCCCATTTCTCTTGATGGCCATTTTTTGTGATTTTTTTTTTCATGAGTTACCTGTGGTTTGACTTGAGTGGATTAGCTCTGCTAAAACAAGTACAAGAAGTAAATGAATGTAAAAATGAAATTTAAATTGTCTTTTTGCATCATCTGGTGAGGTATATACCGTGTCACCTACCAGAATTAAACAATTTGCTGTAAGTAGGCCTCAAGTATTAAAGTCTATAGGTGTGATACAGTAATAAAAATTATATACATAAGTTAACAGAATAAGCCAAATAATCTTTGAACAGCAATAGATTTTTCCTCATACATGTGATATGTAAAGGTTTCTTTTTCTCAAGAAAGAGTATCCTTGAACAAAAGATGCTTATGAAATATTTGCATATACACTGTCCAAAGTAACCCTGTACTCATCTGTTCACCTGTATATAACATGAAGATATCCAGGAGTCTTCTACAGTTCTTCATCCTGAATTGCACACCAAATTTGTTTCCAGTGTCCTGTGTGAGGGAAAAAAAGAAAAAAAAAAAAAAAAGTTATTTCTGCATACATATAAAAAAATAACGTGCTGAAGTATGAATGTTCCTTGAATGAATTTGGCTTGATAAGGGCTCCATTAGCAGTCAGTTTTGTCTCAAATGGACAGCCAGCTTTAACTAAAATCAGCAGTGCAACTTGCATTGAGGGCTTTTATTTCTGGATGACACTTTGAGGTAAAGACAGTACTTCGTTTACCTCTGAAGTGAAAGCAAGATGACTTTTTGTTTCCAACTTATTTATTTATTTAGAAAAAGAGAGTGTAACAGTCTGTAGAGACACTGGCATGGATTATTTTAGGGTGTTTATTTTTATTTTAGATATTCACTATGGAGTGATATAATAAATACCTACACACACTTCTGTGTATGTAGGAGATAGGAACAATAGCACACAAGTACCCTTCAGAGGAGGATAAAGGAACTACAGGGAACAAGCTGCTAAAGGTAGATGTTCTTCATGAAATAAAACAGCAGTTTTTGAACCTTCATTCCCATTCTTTTGTGCATAGTTAATCTTCTTTTAATTGCTCAATGCATAAAAAAGGAACACCTGCCCCAAACACACACGTTACTTTCAGCTCTTAAATAAAAACAAGGTGATGAGCACTCCACTGTAACAGTTATAATCCAAATTATCTATTAAGCTTTTACAGTAAACCTGCTGAGAGAGACAGGTCTACAACTAAAGCCAGTTCTCCCTCCACCTGCTTCCTTCAGTGCATTTAATTTTTGTGATTGTTGCAGGAATTTGCAATCAGAATTGGCACAAGAGTGACCACCAAGATTGAATTTTGATGCTTGTTTCCAGGCTGTGCTTTGGAAAAGGTGCTAGTAAGATTATTTTGAGTGTTGGGATTCCTGAGTATTTTAGATGAAAATCTTATACTTGCCATTACAGGTTTTGCTTTCAAAATAATCTTTTGCCCCACCCACACTGTGTGTATAAGACTGTGAAATGATGTGTGACAGTTCAGAGCCTTCATTGCTTCAGAAAGTTCATATATGTAATTCCTGGTGTGCCTTCATTTATTCATGAGGAAAAGTACCACACTTTCCCTTCTGAACTGCCACTGAATCAACACTCTGGCTTTATACCAGGGGGACATCATTTAGCTACAACTTCCAGTTTTTCAGTTAACGTAACAGAAGGTTTAGCTCCTGGTAGTTAGAAAAGACCCACTGGAGTTGCCCCAGGGACAATCTATTAACCTCTGTTCTCTGCTAACATTATTGGAGAAATGATATTCTGCCTGCTGGGCTCCTAGGTTCATCTGCAAATCATATTCCATCTAAAATCCATATGAATTAGGGATCAGTAAGTGACTGTAAGATAATTACTGTAGAGCTCAATCTCTATAAAATGTACTGTTCATATTTGTAACAGGGAAACTGTATCTGCAGTGAGTCTTACGCACTGTCACTATATAATGTTCAGCAGTCTGAGCATGTCTATCAAGAAGCAGTTTCTTAACTGTAGAGTTCACACAATTACTTCAATTACTTATGAATCTTAATCTTTGATGTGTTGTGGGGCCTGACTGAAAATCCTTTCGACATTGTCAATGACTTGGCAAGGAGTTACAGAAAGCTTGAGAGAAGACCTTTGTATAGCAGCGTAAGTAGCTGCAATGATTACTGGTTTCTTTCATTGTTAATTAAATATAAAAATGATATCCCATATTTTTTATAGATTGGTATAATTTTGACATCTAAGTTCAACCTCCCTTCTCTTCTATGGTATAATATGTATTATTTCCCAATTATGAAAAATCCAGTGAGTGTAAATTAGTCATAAGGGATGAAAAATGATTAACGGTGGGCCAGGCTGTCAATGAATGGCAAGAAATATTAAGACTATAAAGAAAAAATATTTAAATAGAACTAAAATATACTCAATAAAGGTAAAGCTGTCATTCACATGCAAAAAAAATGCTGAAATATTCAACAGAGGACATTTTGTTTTTTAAAAGAAACAACGTATTGCATGCTTACAGTAGCAAAATGTCTTTGCCTGTGTAGCTGTCTAGAAGGATATGACAATCAAATATATTAATGCATTATAATATTCATATTACAAAGCCAAAAACTCAGAAGTTAGTATAGCATCAGGTAGAGATTTCCTTTGAAGTTTGATTACTGTGCTTAGTTTGATTAGCATGATATTGGGCTGAGAGCAGCCCTGAGAAGAAGGACCTGGGGGTGCTGGTTGATGAGAAGCTTGACATGAGCCAGCAATGTGTGTTTGCAGCCCAGAAAGCCAACAGTATCTGGGGCTGCATCAAAAGCAGCGAGGACAGCAGAGTGAGGGAGGGGATACTCCCACTCTGCTCTGCTCTTGTGAGACCCCACCTGGAGCCCTGCGTTCAGTTCTGGGGCCCCCAGCACAAGAAGGACATGGATGTGTTAGAGCAAGTCTGGAGGAGGGCCATAATAATGACTAGATGGCTGGAGCACTACTATGAAGACAGGCTGAGGGAGCTGGGGTTGTACAGCCTGGTGAAGAGAGGGCTCTGGGGGACCTTACAGCAGCCTTAAAAGGGGGCTACAGGAAAACTGGGGAGGGACTCTTTGCCAGGGGATAGAATGATAGGACAAGTGGGAGTGGTTTTAAACTAGAGGGTAGACTTTGATTAGATATAAAGAGGAAATTCTTCACTCAGAGGGTGGTGAAGCCCTGGCACAGGCTGCCCAGAGAAGCTGTGGATGCCCGATCCCTGGAGTTGTTCAAGGCCAAGTTGGATGGAACTTTGGGAGTTCCACTGGTGGGAGGTGTCCTGGCACATGGAATGAGATGATCTTTTAATTGACTTGGAAGGTCCCTTTCAAATCAAACTATTCTATGATTCTACAGTCATCTTGAAGAGCATCAAATAGATCAAAAATAGAATGCTTCATCAAAATAGAATGCTTCTATTTTTAGCTGCATTGAGTAGTACCTTCCTTTTCTTCTAATGCTATTGACATTTACTCTAATCTTGGAAGTATAAGAAGTCATGGAGTTTTTGGAGAAAGAATTGGGAAAAAATACTGAGAAATGGAAAATTTGCCAAAACTGATTTTGAAGGATGACTGAATGAAGGTTAAAATTTGGGTAAGAGTCAGCATGGAAATTCCAGTTTAAATGCTTAGTCAGGGAAAATCTTAGTAGAGACTGAAACCAGTCACAGAATGGTAAAGCATTGGACCACCTTATCAGTAATCATCACATCTGGCCTTAACTAGCAGGTCAGTCTCAGCTGTCCTAATCTTTCCCCCGATACTCCAGTATTTTTGTCAGAGGAGTCTCATAGGGACATACATTTTAAAGGGTACTTCAATGGTACTATTATAATTTATATTTTCAGAATAAAGTTAAAATGAGGCAGCTGGATTCTCTTTTCCTGGTAGTACTCTGATATATTTGATGCAACTCTGTTGATGCTTCTCATTCTGTGAGTGCAATGTAGCAGTTAAATTGGCTTACATGGTTATGGAAATTTCTGAAGGGGAAGATGCTAACGAAATAAGTAGGTCTGCCTGAACATTGCAGTATGTGGTCCCAAATCTATACTTACTTAAAGTGGTATAATGCAACAAACTTTAGTGGAAAAGTCATTATGAAATTAAGTCATTCAACAAAGAGTAAAATTTGTATTTCATTTTTTGTATCTGTCATCAGAGATTCAACTCTCTGTGTAGTAATGCATTAATTTCTATTCAAACTGGTTATGTTCACAATTTTAAGGTTGACAATGTCCATCTATTTGGATTTCTGCTAATTCTTCCTTTTGTACTTGAAACATTTTGACCATCCATTTATTACCCATCCAGAGTGTCTTTTTTATCTCGATATTTTTTTTCTCATTGTGATCACGTGTTTTGTTACCCAGTTTGTACATTTTTCACCCACCCATTGCAATGTGCTTACCAATCCATCCATCTTTGAAAAGATGACCTAAACTGTAGGGATTTGCCAGTCTCTGCTTCTCATGGACAGAGATCCTGACATATAGACTGGGTAAAATGGGCAGGCAGACAGGGGTATTGATTGCTACCACATGTTTCTCTGCATGCAAATACTATTAGGAGCTTCTAAAAGTGAAGATGGCTAGCAGATGCCTCAGCTCTCAGTTCATGAGAAACCCTGAGTTGCTGTTTTATATCCTCCCGTATGATCACCAGGAAAGGCTAAGGTGTCAAATTTGGCAATGGGCTTGTAACAGCTTCTGACTTGCTCATACTGCTGTTCTAGATTCCAGCTTTGAATACATTTAAATATAAATGCTTACTTTTCAAGTTACTACCTTTTATTCTACTTCTACTTCTCAACATTGGAAATTAATCTGCAAAGGTCCAGGTCTACTACTGAGTTCCCACAGAAAGAAGAATCATCTGTATTTATTTGCTGTCTCCTTGCTTAATGCATGCTTCTTACCATAATCTTCGCTGAAGCCTTTTCTGCCATTCCTATAGTGTTGTCAGCAGGGTGAAAACCAAATTAGTTATGTAGCAAAAAAACAAACTAAACCTTGAGGGCTGAGTCTGCCTGGGCATGTGCTCACAGACTTTGTGCAGAACATGCTGCAGATGTGAGGGCAGGTAGACTACAAAACACAATCCTGTCAATAAAGCTGCAGAACTCAAGGGCATCAGTGTTTCTCAAGCTTCCTTCATCCAAAGCCAGAGGGCTCCTGTAATTTCCTTTGTTCCTGCTTCCTCCTGAGGGACAGCTTTCTTTAAAGAAAATCAAGGATGAGAGATAGGTAAGGCCTGTCTGAAGAGACCAGAGGGAACAGTCTGCTGAACTTGATGCCTGAAGGTAGGGAATTCACAGTCAGGTAGCCTGCACAGTAGAGAGAGGCAGGATTTCCTATTTGAAAATAACAGAGACAGATGCAGTCAAAAGTCTGTAGCAATAACATCTATTTTTAAATTCTCCCCTATACCAGAAAGAGCTCCCTCCTAATGAGAAGTCATAGACTCTCGACTGTTTTTTATGGTGACATTTTGCTTCTTCTAATTCTCTTCCTAATGTACTTTTCTAGCAGAGCAAATAATAATTATGAATTATAATCATGTGGTAATATTCTTACCAAACAACAAACTCAACCAGAATAGTGCCAACCAAAGCTGCAAGCAATTTCTCATTTAGGAAAATAGAGTTTTCTGCATTACTGCTATGGGAAAATGTCATATTATACATTGTTCTAGACATAATGATCCTCTTTGTTTATAATGTTGATGAACCACCATGCAACTGCTTGTCAGGTTTTGACTGCACCTGTTTGCAAACTCAGGTAATTATGCTCCGTTGTCTAATTGCTTATTTTATGGATGTTTTGCTCACATGTTTTTAAGCAATGCTATTTGATTGCAGATAACTAATGGTAGCGATCTCTTCTCATTATCATACTTTAACATTTGATTTGTCTGATTGCTGCAGGTGGAAACAATAGGTGATGCGTACTGCGTTGCGGCAGGGCTCCATAAGAAAAGCCTTAGTCATGCTAAAGCCATTGCCCTGATGGCACTGAAGATGATGGAGCTTTCAGAAGAGGTCCTCACTCCAGATGGGAGCCCTATTAAGGTAACCCCTTTGCTCTTTATTCTCAGCTAGTCAGTGGTACATTGGCCTGATTAATTCCACTGTTTTCTGTTGGTAGATATCTGCTGCTAAGAGAATTTGAAATTGCATTAAGATTTCACAGTCTTTTTTATGAGCATATTTCACTGGTGCCCATTGACAATCACAGCTACTTTAGTAAGCACAGCAGATGGCATAAAATCAGTAGAGACCTAAAATGCACCTTATGCACATTTTGGTGAATGTAGATCCCTACTTTGGACTAGCTGTCACTTTGTCATATGCATTGAATGCTTATTTGTAGCATTATGCACAATTAGGTGCACTCCTGGAGCCTTTCTTCTAGTTCAGTTTAGTGTGAGAAGACAGTTCACATGCTTCAGGACTGTCCCATGCTACAAGCCAAAATGTGTTATGGCATTTGGAAATACATTTCAGAAGTAGGCTCCTGATCTGAACTTCAGTGCTATTGTGGGGGCACTCGGTTCTGCATCTCTGAGGGGGACGTCTCTTTTTAAAACAGTTGATCTGAATCAAAGAGTGTGTGGATTGCCTGCTCTTTCTTGGTGGTAATGTACTTCTTTCCCACACAACTCCAATTCTTTCTACTAGATTAATATGGGAGGTAGCAGGAGGTGGAAAAACATGTCAATTTTTTACCATTTTAAAGTTTCACTCTGCTGTTCAGCTGCTTTTGATCTTGCACTGACCTTGTAGTTACTAGCATTTGTAATGAGTAATATTGAAGTAAAAGATGGAAATGCAACAGGGAAAAAAAATCCATGCATTTCTTTTACAAGGTTTGGATTACATATTGACTTCATTATGTGTACTCACTCCTGTTTCTGGTTAAATTGTTCTTCCCTTAATGCAAACTTTTGGTTTTCAGAGGAAATGGAGGGATTATTTGGAACAATTATTCAACACTGTCTAAAGCCTATAACAAAAGCCATATGTAGCTGGATAAGAAGGGTGGACAGAGTTCTCATGGGATAATTTAGATCATTGTTGAGTTGCACTTTGCAAACTGCAATTTCTCTTATCTATTAAAAATGACGGTTGCAACCATGGAAATGTTTTGTTTTGTTTGTTTGTTTATTTTTCCCAAGAATTCTAAGATGTTTTGAGGTTTTAAAACTTGAGAGAAAATAGGTAAAACTAAAAAAAAATAAAAAAAAAATAAAAAATCAGTGCTGCTGAGATGCTTCTTGAGCAATGAGATTATATGTTACTAAGTTCCAACCTTTCTCAAGGTTAAATCAAATCTGGTCTATACTGCTTGAACTCTTTGTATGTCGTGAATCAAGAGAGCTTTAATCCAAATGAATTGTTATGCCCTGAAAGGAGAAAGGAGAGTGTGGACACAACTCAGCCAAGCTAGAAATTCTATGAAATATGGCAATGCAATATTAAAATGAAAATATATTAAGTTCTGGATTAAATATTTCAATTTTTTAGTGTTGATGGTTTGGTTGCTTTTTATTTTTTAATTCCAGAAGAAAATATTTATTTGATTACTGCAAAATGTCCACATATCCAAAAGCATAACTTTTTGTAAAAATACCTTGGACTATGGATGTGGAAGAAAAATTCTGGAAAAGTTTACATGGGCATTTTTCAAACACAGAATAAACATTAAAAGACAAATGTTTTCTAAAGACTGAAGAAGAGATAGCATTTTAAATTTTGATGTAGGTAATCATTTACCAATTCATGAAATTGGTATTCATTTACTCCAATCAAAATAGATTTTCTACATTGTTTGATGATATCTCTATTTTTCCAATGAGTATAGCTGATTAATGCATTATATTTAAACTGTCACACTCTGCCTTCCAGATCCTCTACAACTTCTTACTTTCTTATGAATGATTCCTGCAATCATAGGGAAATTTTGAAGGTGTGTGTTTTACCCTTAGAGTCACAGTTTGTGGCTGTTTTCATTACTACTGTCACTTTTCTTTCAGAAAATTCTTCATGGTTTCAGTGACTGCATAAGAAAACTTATAAAAGAAAGAATATGAAGACAATGCATAGCAAATATGCTTACATAAAAAAGAAAATGCTAAGAATAACTGCATATGTTCAAAAAGTCCTAATGAACTTCCTTTTGAATTCAGAACTATCAGTTCATCATATCTTATGCTGAAAGTAGAGGTACTGAGAAGGTCCTCAGTGGGCGTCAGTTATCCTGTTTTCAGTTTTAAGTGTGAGTGATTTCAAAGCTGGAGGGCTGATGATACCAACTAATCACACCTCCAGTGTGACATAAGCTTAGGAAGTTATTGTTGCCTTTGTAGTGAGCCTGCTAATTCATGTTTTTTAAACAATTATCATTTAGAAAGGCATCTCTATTAGATTTTAAATATATCGGGGTTAGGATTCTTCTCACCTGAATTTCTACTCTGTAAAAACTATAGAAAAAAGGACTTTTGGTCTACTCTAATTTGTCCTAGTTTAGGTATCTACTCTTGTATGAGATGAATCACACTCTAAAAATGTGTATTTTCTCAGTTTTCTGTAAGGGAAGTCTGTAGACCTAGCCTAAATGTGGCTGTCTACACTGTAAGCTTCTACACTCTGTCAGATGAATCCTCCTACAAATGGCAAAGAATGCATAGTTTTCTTGCTGATTATGTCAATGATCGTCACAGTTAAAGTGTATGCACTACTTCTAAATTGAATTGGCATGACTAACTTCCAGCCAACGCTGAGTTGCATAGAGTGGTCCCTGTATTCATTAGTTTTTCACAAAACTGTGAAGGTGTCCATTGTGCCACAGACTCCTCCTAACAAATACACGGAGACTCCTCTTAACAAATACTCCTCTTAACAAATACACAAATATAAATTATATATATAATCCACCTGAAGTTTAAGGAGCCCCTAAGTGTGTTTAAATGTTATTATGGACTCAGCTCAGGACCGTTAATAGGAACCTTATTGCTTCACAGATTTTATAACGAGGCCCCACCATTAAAATAGTTAATATATTAACTATTATATATAACATTAAGAGTAAATATGAAGTACACTCTGTGAGCTATGAAATGGTCTCACTTCTATACAGCGAACTACAATGTATGGCAATGTGGTTACTTTGAACTGGTCCTATTGATATGGATGTCAAAACAAGTGCAGTATTTTGACTATATTTTGACCTTAATTCATATCTGTGACTCATGTTACTGAGATCAATTCACATTCCCTGAGTCCTTGCCAAGTGTTTCAAAGATAGAATACTGATGCAGGTTTTTTCTTGTATTGAAAAACCTGTATCAGTGTTTGGATATTTGAAAACTTGAAATCAGAGGGCACTTTTCCTCATGCTGAACTCTCTTTTTGATATTTTTGACAGTTTTCATGAACAACTGTGACCTTCATTCTTTGTGATGGTTTACTAGCTATTTTGAAAAAAATAAGTACTTCACCAACTCTGAGACAAATTTTCAAAATGTAATTCCTAAAAATAAGGGACATTCTGATCTCAGGAGTAAACAACTGTGTTCTCAAGTTCCCCCCCAAAAAAAATTTGGCTGATAAACCTTAACTGAATAGGAGGAAGTCATTCTGTCATTCTCAGACATTTTATGTGACACCACAGTAACTTGAAGTTTGATTTCTGTTAATAGGCAGATTATTATAGAAAAGTTATTCTGTTCTGACTGCACCTTCTCATAAGAAGTAAACACATTAAAGTCTTGTTGGTGTTTGCCGTGGATTTATTTTCCAGAGGCATACCTCTTGTTTAAGTTCTGAGATCAGCAACAAAAAATGAGTTCAGAAGTTATCCCTCAGCTTGTAGGGGTGTGACTGATTATGATGCACATTTAAGATGGCTAATTCCTTACATAGGCAATGTTTTTTTTAGGCAGACTCAACTTATGAATCTCTTTGAGTTGTCCTGCTTGCAGAGATTTCAGCTCTAGGGAAGCTTAACTGCAATTATGAAACATAGTGCTTTTTATTTGATGATTACTCAATGAGGTACATCTGACTTTATGATTATGGTTTACTAAAATACTTTGAATATATTTTGTTGTCATCTCAGGACTGAATTTGCCATAATGTAAACGTTTACATTTTGTGCTGCTTGAAATGATCATCCCCTGTGGCAACAGCTTATTGACATCTTACTGAATTACACTTAACAGAGCCCCAGAGAGGGACTCGAGAAGTTCGGGAGAAAAAGTAAATGAATGAAAAATATTATAGCACATAAGTGGGAATTTATGAAAGATTTTCACCCATAAC
This sequence comes from Oxyura jamaicensis, assembly GCF_011077185.1. Taxonomy (NCBI): domain Eukaryota; kingdom Metazoa; phylum Chordata; class Aves; order Anseriformes; family Anatidae; genus Oxyura; species Oxyura jamaicensis. The sequence continues at coordinate 188,558,139 of NC_048893.1, forward strand.
GTGCATTAGCAGACAATCAAATGAGGTTTGTTATCTGGGTTCACAGTTATCATTTGAAAGTGTTCACTGGACACTTTATGAAAAAATCTGTCCCTTAGAGGACAGAGGACCTGTGTGACTAGCAAACGCTGATGGGCCTCAGGATGGTGACAAGGTGTAAGAAGCAGGTCTGGTTTATATCCAGCCCCTGGTCTCACCCTGTGAGTCAGAACTCCTAGCGTGCTGATGAGGGCACTGTGGTGTGCTGCTGACGTGTACTCCGGCATTTATCACTTCCAGCATAGCCAAGGGCAGTGAAAATGCACAGGCAGAATGAAGACCCCAGGCCTTCACTCCTTATACCAACGTGAGTAGCCTGTGATTTGCACAGTAATGAAAAAATTTTTGCAGAGAGTGGGCAGCCTCCACAAGTCGTATCATCAGGGTTGTAACATAGTCTGCTCTTTTTGAAAGAAATATTTGTAGCAGAAAATGGGCTGACAGTTCTCCTGTGAGTGATGGAGGATACAATATTTTTTACTCAGTTCTATTTGAGGCAAAATCCCATTACTATAATATGAGCTAAGGCCTTAGTACAAAAGAAGGACTTCTGGCTCAGACACTGCTTGTAGAATTGTTATCCTTTTGGCAAAATGCATTTTAGTCCAGCAGCTCTCATCTGATTTAGTGTCTGTGCCACTAATTATAGTGCCGTATGACTGTAGTTTGAAAATATTGATTTAAAATTCTACATTTAAATAAGCTTTACTTGAATTTAGGATATTCTTCATATTTTACTGGATTTCTTCAGATAAAGTGGAAGTGTGTTAATTTTAATAGCTAGAGATAATGTTGTAAGAAGAATTCTCCAGAGTATAGGAGTATACTCTCCAGAGTATATATAAGGTCACCAAGCGTATCTCATTTAATGTGTTTAAACCCATCAGATATTATCAATGGCATCACTTTTTATCATGCTTTAAATCCTGCCCAATCATTTAATATGCAGTGTGTACCCCAAAGACATGGAAAGGCCTCCTTTGCAGTTTATTGTTAAAGGGACTGGTTTGGCAGAAAAAAACTAGTTTTGACTAATGAGATTTTCCTGAGAGGTTATTCTGTCAGATTGCCAGCTTTTTTTTTTCTTTCCCGTCCCCCGGGCGCCCCCCCCCATGTGAAGGCGGTCCTAGTAGGACTACTGAGAACACACTGAGAAAAAGTGAATGATTTAAATGAAGCTGGAGTAATTAACTGCAATTAACTGCAAAAATGAGAATTAGGCCTGTAAATGCTTTAATCAGAAACTGAAGCAAACACGTACCCTCAGTTTTCTCTCTGCTTACCTGCTAAAAACTAGTTCATGAAATAATGTAAAGTGGAGGAGGTTTTCTAGCTGATGCTGGCTTTAGTTGGATTAATTAATTCTCAGGTGAAAGAGATGGGACCTTGTATTCACTGGGATTGCAAGGCACGTAGTCTAGTCCTTGTCTCAATTGTTTCTTTGTTATCAAGATACAGTGCCTTTGCAGCTTCTAACTTTCAGATGTGCATTGCCTAACCTTTTATTATTATTATTATTATTGGATTTATAAACTGCACTCAAACAATGTTTTGAATCAATGTTTGAAATCAATTCTGGCAGTAACACTATCAACACAAGAGCCTGTCTTTATCTTTCAGCTAGCAAAATAAAAACAACATGGCAGAGGGAGAATTTCATATTGAGGTTGGGATTAACCTCATCTAATTTCAAATCCTGACAGTGTAGGAAAATGCATCAAAATATCTTCCTCTGTAAAAGGAGAGAATATAGGTATTTTAGTCTATATTCATCTGACATGCTTTCAGTGTCTACTTCATAATGAAATATTTGAATGAATATTTGTCAGGTAAGTCCTACCTCCAGGGTGAGCAGGCTAATGAGCTCTCAGATATATGGATGATTCCAATGGAAGGAGCTGGACTGAAACACAGGTTCAAATCTTTGTTCAGTCACAGCCTTCCCATTTGAATTTTAGATGTTTTCCAAGCATTCCATACTTCAACTTCCTAAACATACAGTGTAGGTGACAGCAAATGTTTGCAAGTAAAACCATTTCTGCAGCATGCCTGAGTCATCTGGCTTTACAGCCATGCCACTGCATTAGTTTTGGTTTGTGTTGTCTTTTTACATGCCTGTGTTTTTAATGACTGGAACAATGAAAGCCTGATTTTGATATACCTCTGATCACTGCTTCCAGAGTGGTAACTATTAATAAGCATGAACTCTGGCTCCTGAGTAGAGGTGTGAAGAAAATATCTCTGTGTTGTAATAGTTTATGCCCACAGTGGGAGGGACACATGGCAATGGGCAATGAGTTTCAGTGTGTGTAACATCTTCTGTCTACTCATTAAGTGTTCCCTTTTGCCCTATGGTAATATGGCAGTTGGACCCAGAACACAAGTAGAGTGAAAGCACTGACGTTTGCTTGAATATATGCTTTTTATGAGTTTCTAAATGAAGCAGCCATTCCCAAACATACAATGAAGGAGAGTACTTCAGCGAGTGTTATCTGTGTAATCCTTTTCATTGTGTCTTGCCTTGTTTTAATTTAGATTGTGGCATGCTAGTTAGTGGTCCTCACCAAATGTGCATCTTTACGTAAGCAGTAACAGGTTGTCTGCTTTGTTTTAAGTTGTTGAAAGGATGACTGCTGATGCAAGCATTCTCATCAGCCATGTGTGAAGAGCTGCGGCGTTGCTGCAATGCTCCTTGCTCCATCTGTGGTCTCCTAGCAACTTCGCCTTGTACCTAATGTCTAAATCAGCCTCTGGAAGGTATATAATATCCTACTTCAGGCTGGATAGCCTCAAATAACTAATTTCATTGTGTTAAAAGAAAAAATCTGAAACAGTTCCACAAAAGAAGGACTGTCATTAAGAAATATTTTTACTAAAAATGGATGAAGAAGCCAGTGCAATGGTGTTTAGTTTTACAGGCTTACCAACATTTGGGCAGCATTACTCCCTTGAGGAGCCTTCAGAGCTGCACGTTACAGGGCAAAGCCCAGTACTTTTTCTCGAGAGTGTGCACTAGAAATGGTGAACCTAAGCCAGCTCTGGAGACAGTTCCCTGGACTTGAGGAGAATTTCAGTTCCTGCTCCATACCTGCATTTGGATATGCAAAGTGAGAGAAGCTGGTCTCCATCGCTCTCTATGCTTCTGGGAAATCGCAGAAATTGCAGGTTTTATTAGGCTATCCTAGGGGAAAAATTAAACCTTCCTCAGCCCTCCAATCATTTTCACTCAAGTGCTTCCTTTTGCTTGACTTTAATAATAGTCTTTATCATTATTTCAAAAAACACACCCATTATTTTCAACTTCCATTCTTTGGAAGGGACTTTATCATACCCAGTTATATATTACGCCCACTGTATGACAATGTTACTGAATATGTGTTGCAATAACAAGGGTATGTGGGGTTTAATATAACTACTAGCTGCACAACAGCAGCTTTGTGGAAGAGGTTGGTCTGAAAAATCAGACGGGTATTTATTCTGCTGAAGAAGGATGTTGCCCAAAGGGTTGGTTGTTCTTTCAGATGGCATGCATTTCTTGCTTTAATCAGGTAGCAGGGCAAAATCTGTGGTAGATGATAAAGGTAGACTTTTAAAGCTACCAGGGCTTGATCCTCCATAGCACGAGTGTCAACCTGCTGTGGAATAAATTGCAGGGCACAGAAACATGATATCAGGATTGGCAACACAATGTAAGCCCAAGTTGAATTAATTAATTACAAGGCTATAAAGATATTATTTTTCTGACTTCTGGGAGGAAGAGACCTGAAAGATGAGCAGAGAGCTAATTAATAACTTGTGGATCACTGGGAAGAGAATTTGCCTTTGGACCTTGGCATTCTCCTCTCATGCATTGCTTTCTGTGACATTGCTCTCCTAAGAGCAGGAATCACAGAATCATTAAGGTTGGAAAAGACCTCCAAGATCATCTGGTCCAACTGCCCCCCTGCCACTAATATTATCTACTAAACCATGTCCCTAAGTACCACATCCAACTTTTCCTTAAACCCCCAGTGAAGGTGACACAAAGCCCCGTTCTGTCTACTCTTGTCTCCATGGCAAAAGTGAAAAATACTTGTAAAAAACAGGGTACGTACCCAGGGCACCTTGTGGACTTTTCTATTATTAGTTCACAGTGATTACTCCACGTTCACAGTAGTTTGTGATTCACAGGATTTGGGTTTAACTGACTACAGAAATGCATCCATAATTCAGTCATGTGTCCTGTTCACTAAGGCAGGGAAAACCTTTCTGTGATGGATGTACCTAGTTCATAATTTTGTCCACGTGCCTCACAGTGAGCATTCATGACCTCCTCCACTTAACATAAGTAAGTGCAGAGGGAAGACCAGAGATGGTTTCAAGATTTAGTTCCTGCATGGGATTTGTGGCCACAGGATGTGCAGCTGGATTGCGGGGTTAGGTTTAAGGTCACTGGTCTGATTCTCACGGTTCAGCAGTTGTTCCAGACACAAATGCCTCCAAGTAATGTACCATATGTCTGGCTAGTAGTAGAGCTGGTTGGGAATTTTCCATGGAAAGCATTTTTTGGCTGCAAACACTAAATTATCAAAACCAAAAACCTCCATAGAAATTCCTGGCCTCATTGTCATAAGTCAAGAATATAATTTTTTTATAAGATTATTATTTTTTTCTTTTGCTACAGAACAGAAAATAGATTAGTGACTAGGGCAATCACCTGAAAAATAAAAGGAGAAAGAAAAGGAATTAAGGAATTAAAACAGAGTAAAGATTGAAGTAGTGTCCTTTTTTTTTTTTTTTTTTTTTTTAACTTGGGCATTCAATGTGCTAGGCGACAGTGCTAGCATATCTCCCTCTTACTTCACCCTCATGCAGATAGGTGAAAGAGACACAAGAAAGGTCCTCATTTCCATTTTCTTCAACCCTCTCCTTTGTTTCCTACTGCATGGATACTTTTGAATGAGGTCCACTAGAAATAAAACGACAAAAAACGGAGCTGAGCTGCTCCATGCCTACTTTTTTATACTGCATATGCTCTGTTATGCATTTAAATGGTGTAGCTCGTCTCTTCTCCATGCCCTTGTCCCTTAGAGAGGTTTCTCCCTCTGTTAATATAGTTTTGCTGGGAGGATTATGCTCACTGCAGAAAAGAGCCCCCACCCACCTCCTCAACAGAAAGATTTTCCATCTTGTGATAAAGAGCACCTTGGTAACCCTTGTCTTTTCCAACCCTGAATTGACAGCAGAGCCTTGCACAGATTCCCAGAAGAGCTGTCTTTGGGTTGTCTCATAGAGAACAGTGTCTTTCTCAGCCCCACTGGGTAATCCTGTAGATATGTTAACCTTTATGCAGCTCTGGCTCCATACTCTGTTGTCCACAATTAGGGGTTTTTTAGAGGCAGCTGCTAGCTGCCTCTTTGCAAGACCAAGATGAAGCAGTTGTATTTTTTAATGAGAATTCACTACTTTTCTTCCTCCATTCCCTCCAACACACACACTTCTGAGAGTAAAAGTCAGTCTGCTGTTTTAAGCACCATTTAGAAATCTCTATCACATAACTGTTGTCATTATGCTGTGCTAAACAGTGAGTCATGATGCTGTGCTATATTTGAGTGAACAGTTCAGATGGGGGGTGGATGCCAAAGGATAATACTTGGCCTTCTGTTTGAAGCTGACAAGTTCAGAAACATTGTTCAACTGTTTTAGAATAGTTTTGTTCCCTGAGGAAGAATGTATTTCCTGTAATAAATAAATCCATAAACTAAACTTTTAATGGTATTTCAGCTTCCTTTCATATCAGACATAGAGAGTTTTGGAAAAAATGCCAATACTTCAGAGGAACTTGCGACAGCTTCTTCTGTTCAAATGTCACCCTTAAATTTAAACTAGAGTAAAAGACATTCAATGTAAATAAAGAGCTTCAGAGACTTCATATTGAATAACCTGAACTTTTCTGTAGACAAAACGATCTGTATGTTCTGGTATATCTGATGTCTGACTTTGGGTTTTGCATTTATATTTGGGAGAGGAGAGGAGAAACATTAGTTTTTAATGGAAAAGAAGAAGAAACAAGACAAAATACTTCAAGGATGCTCATTTAATATAGGGGTTCTTTAGCTTCTTCCTAGCATGTGAATGATTTGATTAGGAGAATAAAAAGAAAGAGGATGGGTTAGGATGTACTGGAATTTCTCCCAGCTGGCAGAACTTGGAAGGATCCAAGTGATTATTATCCAATGGGAAGATATGATTCTTATGTGGGTTTGAAGCTTTCTTACAGGAAAAAGAATCAGCCCTGAGGAGGAAAGATGAGAAGTGATAGATTTCCAAATTCTCATTTTTCATTCAGGCAAAGTAAATATCCACACCAGCAAACACAAAGCATTGGATAATTTCATTCCTACTCTTGCTGAGATGGTTTTCCTAGAGTGAACAAGATAATCTTGATATTCAGATAAAGATTATAACACTAGTTAAAGTTTCCACCATTATCTTAAAATTTAAAGAGACAGAAACCAATTAAAATAAAGTTTATCTAAAGTGATGATATATTTGTTTTCTTGAAATTTGATGTTCATCAGGGAAACATAAGATGCTCTTTATAAAAAAGTATACTTCGAGTCTTCTGTGGAAGTAGAGACATCTCTTATATTAATTGGAATGGAAAGTGAGTAATTAAATCTCTAAATGCCTTATTAAAATTGTGTCTTTTATGAAATATTGTTTTTCTTTACATGACAGCTTAGTTGGTAGTAGGTGATACATTTAGAAAATGGATGAAAACGAATAGCTAACTTTACCAGAAAAAAAAGTCTAAAAAATAGGTATATTTTTGACCATGTAGTTTCTAGAATTCTTTTGGTGAGGAGCTAACTGCTGTTGTTACTACATTACTACTGTTATTTCTACAGGCTGGTCTTTTAGAAATCACACTGTGGCCACAAACAACTCCTTAAAGAATTAGATTTGTATCTGTTGTGAGCATCAGTCTGTTTGTCTTAAAAGACAGACACAGATTGAACCTTACCTTCAAGAAGACTTTTCTGTTTTTTTGAGATGGTGACAATGACCATAAAGGAATATGAAATGACAAGCATATTCCCTATTATTCCAATAAATATGGTGTTTTTCTGAAAAACAAACAAACAAAACAAAACAAAAAAACTGTGATCTGAAGGTGGCCTTATTGTTAATTTTATAAGTTTTTTTTTTTTTTTTTTTTTTTTTTTTATGATGTGTGGTTATAGGATTGTGGTCTTTTATTTATTTGTGATTTTTTTATTTTTATTTTTATTTTTTTTTCAGCTTGTGGTTGACTTTTTATCTTTTCCAGTTTACAGAGCACCAGGTTCAGTAACTGGTTATTGTACTTTCTTCCCAGTATTATTTAAAAGTCATCATCTCACAAAACACTGCTTGCTTAAACTTAGAAAATAGCATTGCTGATAAATTCTGAGTTTGATCATAATTCCTACTCATTTTATCAAAAATAGTCTAGGGGTTATAAGTGATGGAAACATTTAAGACTTGGTTAGCTACCTATACATTTGTGCATCTTAGTGGTTTGGGACCTGAGCTCAAGTCCTTTGACTTGAGTAGAAAATCTTTTACACTTATCTACCTTTGTTTAGCCTTTGATTTTCTGAGGTGAACCAGTTTCTGAATATCAGTTTGCAGATACTGGAAGATATATATATAGGAAGACTTAAAATTTTTCTATCTGTATAACAAGTACATATGTGTCCAAGAATTTACACAGTGATAGAACTGTACCATCCTGTAAAACCAAAAACGTGTGGAATGTCTCTTAGGCATTAAAATTGGCATGAGCCATAAATGCTCTGCAAGTCTCTGGATTTCTTTTTTCTCTCTTTTACTTTTATGGAAGTAAATAGATGACTCTGAAGGTTTAATTCAATCTGTGAGAGCTTTTACTTATAGGATACTTGACTATCTGAAGTGTTGAGTATGTTTTAAAAATAATTTTTATTTCAGTTGCGGATTTTATTCAACTATGAATACATTTAAGGGATTTGTATTTTGTAAGAACTACCATAGTCATGTTGAATTTAAAAATGATGGACTTGCATCTACCAAATCACTGCAGACTTTCAAACTTGTATGCGTTTCGCTGATACTTGTCTGCTCTAAACTGGTCTATTTTTGATTCTCTTGAAAACACCTATCTTTCTGGACTTGCTGAAGTGAATACTAAGAGATATTCACCTAAGAAAATTAGTTAATAGCCAAGTCCATGTCCCACACATAATTATATTTAGCTTTAGGCAATAACAACAAAAACTCTGAGTCATCATAACAAACTGAAGTTGTTCCTTAAATATACATAAGTATTCCCTAGCTACATAATATATAGGTATTTAATGAAAGGCCAGATACAGCAAACCTACGTGTGGCTGATCTGCAACCACATGAGCAGTTTATAGCCTTACAGACTAGTGTTATGGTTAATAGTAAGAATGATCGTTGAATGTCTAATTTTGCCACTTTTCAATAGCCCATGTGTTTTATGGTTAAAAGAGTATGCTTGTATTAAAGGGAAGTACAAATCCCATAACATTTAAATCTAGTAGGGAAAATGTATTTCAGTAATCCCTTGAATCTGTATGAACTGACAAGGACTATAATCAAAGTTTATTGGATGAGTTTGCTTCAAGACACTGTACAGAACTTGCCCTTAACGTATCATGCTGGGAAATCTCTGAGTAGCTTTACTGCTCAGACACATAGCAGTAGGATAATTATATTAAAAAAAAAAATATGTAAACTTCAAAATGTGTTAGTGGAGCTACATTTTATAAAAGAGAAGCCAATAACACATATATTCAAGAGAATGGGGGTTCAGACAGTTCAGACTGTTTTCAATTTTGTTGTAGCTTTTGGGATAATTGCAATTTCAACTGTAAAGCCTATGGAAGCTTGAGAAACCCATACAGCTTAAAAAAATACAGTGATGGATATTTTCTGTGGATGTCACTTTACTTTGTTAGCTTCTGTGCACTGAAGCAACATGAAAATATCTCCAAAATTAATAACCAAGTCTTTTCCTATATAAACTTTCAAACACTAATTACATTTCACACAAACTAATTTTAATATGGACAAGATACCTTAAACACTGAAATATTGTTGTGGGATGAAGGCAGTTCCATTATTTTTAACTCCAAAACTCCTGTCTCCATTTCACTGGGCTATCTGTACATAACTTTCTAAAAGGTGAAAATTAAATATGTTGTGGAGTTTAAACTCAGGGATTTTTGTTGTTGTATTTTGTTTGCTTGCTTGCTTGCTTGTTTTTTATATTTCTCTATATGTTTACCACAAAACATCACATCTCTTAGGAAGGTATTTGATATTCAAATTTACAGACTTCCTTTTCTTAAATTTTTGGGGAGAACAAAGCATGATTACATTATGTTTGTCACTGTATAAAACATTTTCTCTGCCAAAATGAAAATTTTCACAGGCTCCACTGAGTCTTTCATTTAACCCCATTTGTCTCCAGGGTACTGTCCCTGCATACTGGGCTCATTCTTCAAGTGTTGCATCTACTTTCACGGCCACAGTATTGGACTAGATGGTCTTTTGGTCTGATACAATACAGTTGTTTTTATATTCTTATCTAATGTACTGCCTACTCCTAGTCACAGACCTCTGCAGTTAAATGTCAACTTGTTTTTCTGAAGAAATGACACACTTTATAGCAAGGATAGCTTAAATAGTAAAAATAAAATAAAATAAAAAATAAATTAAAAAAATCTGTGTGCTGTGACTGAGGTCATGGCATCTTTTTCAGTCTGGTTACCCTACAACATTTTATGGTTGCTTATGCACTGCCATTTCCTCCCTGATGGCTTAGCAGAGAGCTTGTGAAATTGCTAATTATAAACATATTGAGGAGACTATGACATCCTTCTTCTGTTCTCAGAGCTTTCATTATTTCTGAGCATATGCCAAAGAATTTTTAGGCTTTTTGTTTTTCATGAGATCTTCCTTGATTTCTTCCATTTGTTGCATTGTGTGAACATTGTGTGTATTGGTTACCTAAGTTATGTGACATCTTTTATACCTGGACAGAGCAAAACCTTCTAGTGCATGAGAATGAATGATAAAAATCTAAATAAAGACTACTCTTATTCACATACAAACACTATTGTTTACAGGAGATGAGATTAATTCTGTAAATATCTGTTCACCAGTAAAGTAAGTGTTTAGTTGTGAGTGTTCATCACTAGAAAGATGAAAAAATTAAAAATCAAAATGATTGTTAAAAATGTATTATTTGTGAAGAAAAGATATTCTCATAGTAGAACTGTCTCTCTAGTTATGGCTACACAATTTTATAAAGCCATACTCTATAATCTACAAACTGTAATATACTTGAGTTTCCAATCTAGTTTTCTATGAAACTTACTGTGGTATTCTGCATAGTCGTCTTACAGAATTCAACATACCTTGATGTAGAGCCAGGCATATCATCCTTTTTCTGTTTTTCAACTTTTCTGTAAGTAGACTCAGATGAAGCTGAATCCAACAAAGAGTTACCAAGATGATGGAGGCCCTGGAGCACCTCTTCCATAAGGAGAGGCTGAAAGAGCTGGGACTTCTCAGCCTGGAGTAGATAAAGCTTAGGGGGATCTTATCAATGTCTATAAATACATGAAGGGAGGCTGCAAAGAAGATGGACCTAGTCTCTTTTCAGTGGTGCCCAGTGCCAGGACAAGAGGCAATGGGCACAAATGGAAAGACAAGAGTTTCCCTCTGAACATCAGAAAATACCTTTTTTTTTTTTTTTTTTCCTTAACTTTGAGAGTGACCAAGCACTGGCACAATTTGCCCAGAGATGTTGTGGAGTCTCCCTCCTTGGAGATCTGGTTAGAAATAAGTGTATATTTGACAACTTTATGTGTAGGAGACATCTTAAAACCAAAAAAATCTCTCTATTAATGCCTTTGTTTGGAACTAGGACCAAATTGCAACAGACTTCTTTTAATGTGGTCCTCTGAAGGTGGAAAAGCAACAAGTAACCCTGACAACTTCCTAAAAATTATTCTCTGTTATTATTCTCCAAAAAAAGCAAAAACAGAAAGAATCCAATAGGAAAAACTTGGTTAGTGGTTGTTTGCCTCTGGAATTGAATTCAATCCCTGTGCGTAAGAATCATGCAACAGTCAGTAGAAAGCACTGAAATGTGTGGAAATTTATGTGAGATGGGTTTATGCTACTAGTTTTGCTGCTGCTTCCTTTCCAAGAACACAAGATCAAATCTTTAACTAGACTTGTGTTTTCCTCAGCAGGAAGTGGGGGTGATGCAGATATGAGTATAGTTTATTTTGCCATGGAGACAAACCATTCATTTTGCTTGCAGACATTTCTAAAAGTCCATCTCCTTATGTGCCTTGCACAGTAATGACAATATATGAATAATGCGCTCACATCCTGATGCAACTACTTCCTGAATATACTTCCAATTTAGTGGGGCAATGTTCCAGATTGAGGAAATGACTGATAGGTTCTCCCATTACTTTGGGCTAGCAGAAGATGTAACATTTATAGCCCGATATCATTATAGCCATTATACTTTTCCTCCATTTGCTGTGACACCTCTGGAGGTCTGGTATGTAAACAAGTTGTGCATCTTTGTAGTTGCTCGTAAGTTGCACTATGGATTTAGACTGTTAAAATTTAACTTAACATTGGTCCTCTCTCTATACACTCCTCCTCTCCCAAACTTTTGTTTTTTCTTGTATTGGAATTTTATTTTTGAGGTGTTTTCTGTAAGTAAAATTCTTGTTTACATCATGTGATTATGCCCAGGCACATAGGTTATAGCCTTTAGGTCTGGGAAATTCCAGCATTTAAAATCTCCATAGATTAATATGGATTAACAGCCTTTGTCATTCTTTCTATGAATGCTGTGAATGAGGCCTGTGTTTTATTTTCTGTCTTGTGTCCTTAACTGCTACAACCTCTCCTCCCTTCCCTATAGCTGTTCTTCGTAAACTCAGGCAGCATAACCAGCCCTCAGCATACTGCCCTCTCACCAGCTTGCATTCCTCTCTGCTATCCTACCTTGTCTTTGACCCAAATAATTTCTCAGAAAAACTTTGTGTCAGGGAGAGTTAATTAAAATGGGTTAGACACTGTTTTTGTGCAATTCTGGAGATCTGCTGCAGTGTGCTCTCAGCTATTGGTGTCAGTACGAGGCTAACTGGGTGGAAATGCAGTCAGCCAATTCCTGTGACGTGATGGTACCTTCCCTTTTAAACTTCGTTGGACTGGACTGAGGTGATGTCAGAAGTAGCATTTGTGACCTCCATGGAAACAGCATGTTATCAAAACTGTTTCTTTTAGAAAGTATTTTTGGGGAGGCCTTCCAGGAGTCTCCAGGTTAAGCAGAAAAGGTTCTGTTCCTATAAAAAGTATTTAAAAATCCATTGTATGACATTTTCCTAGTGAATCAATTTGTTCAAATAATGACAAGAACATGTAGAGGGGAGGAGGGACTCTTGCTGCTGAGTCACATTTTAAGGACAGTTTTATTACCGCTTTCTCCTTACAGATAGGATGACAGACTAAGGAAAAAGGAACTGCAGTGAAGATATGCTGCCATTAATTAGTGCCTGTGGTCTACAAATTGAATCCAATGAACTTTTGAGGAACCCACCATCTGCATAGCTTTGAAAAAAATAGCAAAGACAGAAGACCAGAAATACACTGGCGATTAAGGGACAGAGAGATCTGAAAAGTTATGTGTTCCAGGTTTACACCAGTTAGCTTGAGTGTCCATAAGAGTCTAGTGAAAGCATCACAGGATATGCACTCAGCAGAGCTGAGTTGTCTTTTGCCTTAGAAGACCCCGTGTCACAACAGGTTAAAAGCAAAGAAACCTGGAAAGGCATCCCTTTGTGCTTGTCTTTTTCTGGTATTTTTTCATAGGTGTTGATGACTGCCATGGTTTAAGCCAGGACGTTAGTCTTCAAGGCCATTTGGACTGAGCCAGTTGCAATGCCATGCTTTTATGGTTATATTGAGGCAAGCACATCTTCAGAAAGTTTGGAGTCTCTATGCCTCACTGAAAACTTAAAGTGCGGATATAGCTTTAAAGATATTCCTAATAGAAGAATTCCCTTTCTTGGTTTGGAAAAATACAAATTAAAAAAATAGAGTTACAAAGATCTCATGTTTGCTTGACTGTATTTCTTTGTGATGACTGTAAAAGTGTATTTCCTGGTCAACAGGTTCTTCACACTTTGGTGTAATTTTAAAAAAATCTGCATGCTTTTTGAGGTGCTATGTTCTATAAGTTAAAAGGATGTTAATTAAATGTACACTTTAAAGAAGATTTGCTTTTTGCTCACATTCACTTATTAAGTTCAGCTACATGATTTTGGATGGTTGCTGGTGTGAATAAAACCCCTGTTTATTTTTATAGAAAATAATTAACTTCAGAGAAGAGAAAATAAGTTTTCATTACCACATTTCTACTATAGGGAATGGTGTCTGTGGAACACGTAGTCTGAATATTATTCATCCTTCCCATGGGGATTATTAGAAGTGCATTAGGATTCTCTGAATTTGCTTACAGACCAAGATCAATTTCTAAGTAAGACTAAATGAAGAAAAACTGTGGTGAGTTATCACAGTCCACCGTAGTAGCTGCTTTATAATGAGCTTTGAGACACACCATAATGCAGTCTATTGTTGCAAGTATCTTTTGTACTCACACTGCCTACCTTTTATAAAGTAATTAGAATTTAACATGCAACAGCTTTGAAATGTATGAAGCCAAACCCTTAATGTGGGAAGCTTCTGGGATTAAACAATTTTGCAGAGAGAAATCTTAAATGTGTTTTGACTAATTTCATTGAAGGTTCATCTACAGCATTTTATATGTGAATCTATTAATTTTACAGGCCTTACAACTCTAATTAAAGATGTCATTGTTTTCATTTTACATTTCAGTCCTGAACATTTCTAATACAGCCATAACATTTTTACTTAGTAATGAAGTAATTGTTATAAAATGCCAGTCACTGATTTGAATTTTAGAAAGTACATTTTTAAATGCATGATCACAGGCTTGGCTGACTAATGTTAGGTAGTTAGTTTTGGTCTCTTGCCCCTGTCAATGATGATCCAATAGTTTTGCTTGTTCATCAAGTAGCTCAGCGCAACAGAAAAGGATCAGTGGATGAAGCCTTTACATCTACAGTCAATGTATATTTTTGGGCTTTCACTTGGACTATTTTTGTTTCTTTGACTGAATGCCTCCACTGTACGTGATCTGAAAGACCAAGTGCTGATTTGGACCCTGATATACCCATAAGGGGTTTTCTTGCCTTCGATGTACACCTTGAGCACAGCTCCTGCTTTAATTTCATCTGACAGTGATCTAGTTAACAAGCACATAAACTGCTTGTTAAAATGAAGCAATGTAGAGTAAGAAGGGACAACAGGGGCACTTTCTTCAAAATTGCACTGTTTTGTTGACTGAAACCCACTGTAGGATGTAGTTTAATTTTACATTGGAAGTTGCTGCCCTTTATTGAGGTGATTCTTTCTCTCATCCTTATGCAGGATGAATGTGCAACTCCCTAAATATTTCCCCTGAAAAGGTTTATTTTAATGCTTTTCTACATGAAGCAGAATATTAACCATCCAACTACAGTTTAACTGTGACTGTCTGTGATGAAGAACAGAACAACGCCAAAATAACATGACTAGTTCAATGTAAAATTGCAGTTTTTAGCAGAACTGACTGACTGATTCCTAAAGGATGACTGTCAAAAATGTTATTAATTTTCCTGTCTGACAAGACTATACTAATTTATTATACATGGTATACTCAATACTGAAAAATATGTTGTTAAACATAGATCATATTATCATTTTAAAGAAATGTTAAAAATCTGAGTTAATTTTCTAAATAAAATCTTTTCAATGTAATCGGTATATTCTCCATTTTCATCTCTAGTCACTTATTCAATCTTATAGCCTAATCTGAGCAGAAGTTTTCTGCCAAAACAAGCTTTTGATTCAATGACACCAAAGATGTCTTTCAGTATGAGTTTCAGTAACATACTGACAGCTTTCTTTATGACCAGTGTAGTCTATGGCTTTCCAGGGATTGAAAGCCTTCTGTCATTCCCATTTCACCTACCAGAACTGTAGTCTACAAACACCCAGTTCATATCAAAAAGTTTTAGGTTTCAAGTCTCACTGTTGTGCTCCCAGGCTCTAAGTCCCAGCTTAGATGCTCCCCAGTGTCTCTGAAGACATCCCTTTGCCCACTGAGGACCAGAGAAGGTATAAATCTTTTGAGACCTGGTTCTGCTGAAGGTTCTGAGTTTGGGATCCATCTGTTTTCCAAAATGTTTAATTATTTTTAATATTTCCCAACCTGGCATCTGCTAAAAGTCATAAATTTATTTTCTCGGAAAAATAAAAATAAATGTGTTCCTCTTAATATTTTCACACCTTCCTATTACCATAGAAATAGATGTTCAAATATTGGACACAACTCTGTATCTCAGTGACTGTTTTCAATTACTTGTGAGTGTTCTTTGTACTAAGTTCAGAGCATTAGCTTCATTTTATGTAGATTTGTTCAAAGAGATAAAGCAGATTCTCAAAGTTATTTTGGAAGTATTTTCAAAATGCTAAACCCTAGTTCAGCCCAAGTGTTTAGACTAAGTTTATATAAATGCAAAGGAGAATGTGAGCAGAGTTACACTTAATTTCAAACTGATGTTCAAAATTCTGCTGTCTCTTTAAGCGGTTTCAAGGTATTAAAAAGAAATCACCTAGCCCATCTGTTATTAAGGATGACAGAAACACAGACTTTTTGGCAGTTATTTGAAACCCTCAAAATTATCACGACTTTTTAATTAGTTGTTCTTAAATGGAATATGATGCTGGACATCATAGGAAAGACACCTACTAATATATCCTGTCCATCTTACTGTCAACATTATTATGATGTATTTTGTTGTTGTTGCTTGTTTGTATGTTTTACTATATTTTAGAGAAATAAAGAAAAGACCTGTATGATATAGCTTAACGCACTTGCCTCAGGAGTCTGCTGAAGTTCATACAGTCTATGTAGACCTGAGAAAGCTTCTCTGGATATTTATATATGTCTTCATTTCCATTTTATTATTCTAGTTATGTCCCCATTTGCCATATCTCCCTCTTTGACATTAACACCTTGGGTATTTGTAGATTATTATCTTGATCTCCCCACTGAATAATAGTTGGTCAGACTGTGAATATTTAGTGGGTTTTGTTTTGTTTTGTTTTAATTTTCCTCCTTAAACAAAACCTTTCAAGGATTTGAACAGATTGTTGAGCTTTTCTGAAACCACTCCTTTTGACAGTACCTAGCTTTTAACTTAATATACTTGGTGTAGTTGAACTGGAATTCTGAAGGAAGGAACTATTCAGTGTGCAACATGTTTATAGCTGCATTTACTTTTTTAATGTGACCAGATTGCATGTTAACTCAAGTTCATTTTGGTCTTCCCTCAAGAGACCTTTCAGAGTTTTTTTCAATTTTCTCTCTCGAACTGTGTATTTTTAGTTTGGAGTATATTCCTAAATGCATTCAGTTTGTGTGATCAGTAAACTTAAAATGTATATTATTTATTGCAGGTCATTAAGGAACTCATTAAACAAAAAATCTGCACAATTCATTTTTATTTACTAGGTACAAGTACAAGCCAGATAAACTTCAGGTATATTTCACGTACTTTATTTCATTTATCCACTTAATTTCAATTCAGGTTTAATACAAATAAAAATGATTAAATTGGCATGATTTAATCTTCATAAAAACACAGCTACAGTCTCTGAAAAATATAATGATTTATTTCTCTCCAACTGTCTTCCCATAATTTATTAAGGTTAAAAGAAGCTATAACATCAAGTCTAATTTTCTTGTTTTTCCTCTCTAGAAAATCATAACTATATTTAGCTTCCCAGTGTCATTTCTGTTGTTTATTAATTTTAAAAGTACTATTATTTTATTAGTAAGATTGGTAGCTAATTTATTTATTTGTTTAGGCTTCACGCTCTCTTCAGATGAACTACTGAATAAACATTATCATACAAAGAAGTCCATATTATTCTCAGAAATTTCCATTTGGTTTAACAAACCTATTAATGTAAAGATTACTTGTCACTCATTCTTTTTTCCTCTGTTTTTCTACTGTGTGGATAACACTTTATTTCAGGTGATCAAATGGTTGCTTTGTTTCTGCTTCTTTTCTCAGATTGATTTAATTATATATCATCTGATAAAGGCTGAATTCATTTTTAAAGACAAATATATTTTGTTGTTATTGTTTTTTAGCAATTTAAGGGAGAAGGATTGTTGAGTTGGTTGCTCTTTTCCTTGTGGGAGAAGAATTTGTATATTTTACTCCTCTTTTTCAATTATGCTAATTATGTACATGATGTGTATGTGAGGTATGACAAATTCAGTGCACCAGAGAATAAATGGACCCCTTCTGAGAGAACATATGTGCATCTGGGAGGAAAGGAGTGAAGAACAGAACGAAAATATAAAAGGAGTTAACAAAGGTTGACCCAAGAGAGATGGCTTTGGAGAAAAAGTTGAGTGGAAAAGTTCAAAATAAAGCACAATCAGACATGTGTAACAGCAGCAAAGAATCGAGTTATGATAATGCTGGTAAAGCAAAATCCAGGGCTAGGCATCTGTGTCCTTCTGCTGCCAAATTCACCCAATTAGCAGCATTAAAATTTGGCTGGCCAGCAGTGACAACAATGAGGTTATAGATATGCCACACTATCATCTGCTTCTGCATTCAAAACTAAATCAGTGTTTAATTTGTCTAGCATTTTTCAAAAGAACATGCAAGGATAATTGAGGCTTAAACTCTCTTTGTCTTTCTGTTTTGGTCTTCTGCACACATACAAATATGCTTTTATTTGAGTGTGTGTGAATGCTTGTGGATTATAGAAAAATTAATTTGTTGATAAAAGCATGTGCAGATGGTCAGAGGTCATCTTGACTAAGCATATTAACATTTGAGTTTTTGTACTTACAAAATTCATAACATCTAAACAAATTTATAGTTATTATATATGTATTACAATTGCTTTTTTTTTTTTTTTTTTTTTTTTTTTTTTTTCATAGAACACACATGCTAAAACCAGAACTATATGTTCCCATGCTTTGTTCTTTTCTCCAAGGGAGAAAATCTCTCCAAGGGAGAAAATCTTTCATTTCTCCAAGGAGGGATGAGTGTGAGACAGAGAGGGGAAGGGCACTGAATGAAAGGAAGGAAAGTGGTTAGACTGCACGTTGAAGTCTTCCCTTCCCATTAGTGATTCATCTTCATCTCAGAGCAATTTTTTCCATATGCTTAGATTTTGCCATATTCTTTACATCATCAGGTCTTCTTTGCTAATTGCTTTGAAAAAATAGGTTGAAAATAAGATTGAAATCTTTTCTAGCCATGAAAAGACTGAACCATTCAAAATTATACTAAATATTCATCTAATATTGCAGTGCAGTTGAGTATTTTATCTGAAGCAGTTGAAATAAACAGTAAACTGCTAGTTCATTTCCATTCATGGCACATCTGATATACAATCATCATCACACATTGCTTGCAGATTTGCAACTTAAACGTAGGAGTAGAACCTGTTATATTTTATATTAGTTGCACAGTGATTTTTCATTGATTTCACTAACCATTTTAATTACAAATTTCTTTTCTAACCTAGATTTTCAATGAAGGCAACAGAGCTGTACATGATACTATGTGAATTCTGTTTGTTATTATATTTGTTTTGTAGTGTCAAGAAAGTTTGATTGACTTACTGAAGTACTGGCTATACATGAATCAAAAGTTTGTGAATGCTGAACTGAAGTCCTCGGCTCAGTGTAAAAGATCACCACTTGGCTTCATACTCCTTCCCTTTGCTCTGTTGAAGTAGTTTGTCTCAACTAAGTGGCTTTGCCTGTCTGAAAGACTTCAAAAAAAAATAAAAAAAAATCATCTTACAAGAATATGTGTTTTGATTTCACTGAGGAGGAATATGTATGGGAACTTCCCATACATAAAGCTGAAGCTCCATGGAGGTGAAGCACAAAGGCCAATAAGGACTGCTAATAAACTCCTTCCCAATTACAGCCAAGGTGAAGGCTTGGACTCTTGTTTGTAGAATACACACAATCACAGAGACTCTTTTCTCTCTGTATGCAATAGCAATTTCCTTCTAGGCTAATGTCAGCTGTGGAGAGTTGCTCCAGGCTTGAGAGGAGAGTAAATTCTACTAAAATCCTCATTGTCATCTAGCTCTTACATTGTCTTCTATTAAGTTTACAGACATTGAAGATGTTAGAAAAGAAATGATAAACAAAGGAACGCAAAATCGTTATTGTTTTAGAGTTGGGTGATGTGTATAAGGGCAGTCTAATATTGTGAGATGTTCTAACATTGGAACGTGCCCAGTATAAAGGAACTGTAGGCCCCAGCTGTAATATGGAAACTTCCTATACTTCAAAAGCTAATTTATCTTTCTTTTAATTTATCTTTGGGTAGAAACTTAATGCAGACTCATCATTATAGTGCATAGGCTGATAAGGTTTCTTGTCATAATAAAACTACAAGATTCTTACATGTCAATGGTTTCTGTAGATTTAAAACCTATTATGCAGCAGCTGATAGGTTCCAAGCTCCTCGCTGACAGGTTCAAAGCAGATCGACGTGAATGTCATCCATGCAGAAAAGCCCATGCTACAATCAAAACACAGAGTAGGTCTTTTCCATTGGAAAAAAAAATAAAAAATAAAAAAAAAATTGCAGGATAGATTCAAAGACCATTATGATTAAACATCTAAAGAAATTTCTGCTGTTCTATATATGGAGTGATCTTCTGACAGTGTCCTATCCATCAAAATCTGTTTCTTTGATCGTTTATGCGAAGAGGTGTAGCTCATTTTAAGCAACCAAGATGAAAATATGTCAACTTCATTAGTCTGACAGCTGGATTCACCTCACTTATCTTTAGCTATGTGTCAGGTGTCAAGGCTAAACTTCTTATTGAGTGCCCCTCTCTATTCCACCTGCAGGAATGATTGATCCAGAACTTCCTAGGTGCCAGTTTTGGAATGTAAAGATCTGCATCCTAGAGATCATTTACCTTGTTGGTTTAGAAGGAGTCTAGAAATCTAATTTAAATGAGCTTCATAACTTCAAGGTTGTTGAATTGGATGAAATCTAACTTAAGTGACAAAATTAACAAAAGCATGGAAGACTGTCTCTTAAAGTTCAAGTCCTTATGCCCAACTTTTAGTATAGATTTTTTTTGTTCCCTCAAATATTTTGAGCATGTGTCATTTATCTTCATTAAAATATCACCCAATCCATTCAGTGTATGTCATATGATGGCACTGTGGGACAAAGATGTCCTCCTACACTAGGGATCAAACAGAACTTTCTGATGATTTTTTTCCTTTTTTGGATGTCAGTGGAGAGGAGGCCGGAAAAAAATCCTCCACTGCTATGTGGGTTTGCTTGAATGATTAGCTCTTTTTAAGTGCCTGAATACACAGATTCACATAGTAATTAAATTCCTGCTGTGAGAAATACTATTAAAATCAAAACAATAAAAAATGGCTTTGATTAGATCCTGTGTCAACAATGAAATGCAACATTTATTGGTGAGGAAGAAGTAGCTTATGAAGCACATTAACACTAATGTCTCTTCATTGTTATCTTAGGGGATGGATATAGGTCTTACTTCTCTGTTCAGAATGCTAGAAATTCTTTATCTTCCCTGTGCCACCATGACCCCCTTGTAGTAAATCATTTCAGGTCAAATGTCTTCTTAACAATGACCCAACTACTCAAAGCAAGGCTCACGTAAATTGTTGCAGAAGAACATAAGGGAATGAGAAAAGGAATTTCATCCTTCAGCTCTGAGGCATCCTTACAAAGCCATGCTTCACAGCTCCTTGTTCCACATTCAGTAGAGATGGTTGTAAGTAAAGATCATAGCCCAGGGATGTACATATGTAGTGTGTAGCATGATAGTTTTAAAGAAATTGTGTCCTTCACACAAACCACACTTGGTTTACCCATAACTATTTAAACTAGGTTTATTGATCCCAAGGAATTCAATATTTGTTAATTATTGTATTTTCATTTCCCATGTATAATTTTTTGTGTCTTTTACTTCAGACAGGCTGAATAATTATAAGTTTATGAATAAGAAATCTAGGAAATTCTCGTTAGAAAAAAAGCTGTGTTCATTTCTCCTAATGCTCTTCAAATACAGGGGAAATATATCCCGTAGTTTAGTTCAATAGAACACCTTGTGAAATTAAAAAGGATCTAAATTTTCCTCTGAGCAGGTCTGTTCCTTGGCAACAATTCTGTAGTGAGCTGTGCTGTCATATGTCCCTTTCCAGAAAGACACTGTGGTATTTATAATTCTATCTAAGAATATGGATAACCCACACACTAAAGCATATGTCACGGCATAGCTGTCAGTCCTTGTCAACCTGCAGTTCTTTGAAGGGGTAGAAAGACACATCAGCTCACCAGTGCATGGCCCTGATTTTAGAGTTCTGAGCTTTGTAGAGTCTATTTTGCATTAATGCATTTTACAAATAAATGTCCCTGTGTAAGGCATTTGTTTAGGTTCAGAGTTAGAAGTGTTAGAAGCTGCTACAAATATTAGAGAAGGTAAGGACTTACAGAATTTGCCATTTTCTGTTTGAAAGGATCTTGCAGTGGGTCACGGACTAATACCTAAGACACTGTGAGAGGTGACTTTCTCCTTTCTGAAGGGGACTACAAGGACAGAACGGAGAAAGTTCCTGCTTAAACACTGAGTATCACTCAGTATGTTAGGGCAGAAAGTGAGGAGTGCTTTATTTGTCTGAGAAATGGTAACAAAGATATTGAAACTGATGTTGAAAACTGTGATCCAGCAGAATACTTACAATTTTTTTTTTTAAAGTTTGCTGGCCTGGGACATTCATATGGCTAGAAATATTTTCATGCAGGTCATGCCTCTTATTGGCCCTGAGCTCTGCTTCCAGCTCAGCACAAAGTGTTGAGCAGCTGCCAGTCAGTCACATTGTTAGGGCCTGAAGTCCTCTGGGCTGGCTGAATGGGGGATTGCTCCTACTCATGGCTGCTTCTGAAACTGTGTCACCTACTTCCTAGCCTGCCTGCTCTTAGTCAGGATCTGTGTAAGGCAAGTGGTTATTTGAAAATGGATTTTGAGTCCTCCTGGATGCAGTTAACCTGACAGGGAACCTGAGACTATTCTTGCTAGTCCGGGAGTATATTTTCAGAGTGTGAGAAATGTGCATTAAGATCCTTTTCTCTCTGTGTGTGCTGGGAAGTATGCGTACATGTACTGTTTATTGTAATAATTACCACTCCCAGGAAATATTATCATGGATAATCCTATTTGAGGATGAACTGTGAAAAACAAACACCTTTATTTTGAAAAAAAAATAATACTCTTTTGGCTCAGAAAATAAAGATTACTGGTTACAGAGATACTATTATTATTATTATTATATTTTATTATTTTATTTTTAAATAAATACATTTTAAAAAAATAAAAATGATTTATTTTTAAAATCATAATGTGTTTTTGCCTTGTGCTTATCAGGAAACAGATTACATGTACCAAGAATGAAAAAGTTTGGATGAGAAAGTCTGCTTGCATGTTACAGCATTAAGTATTCTTTACTGGTAGACAAAAAGGAAGATACCCCCAGACTTGTCTTTTTCCTGCTCTGCCTTTCAGTACAGTCCAAAAGGAGCCTTTATTTTCAGCTCAATATTTGTTCTTCCCTTTTGAGTCTTCAAGCAATTCTTCATGCTGTCATCTACCAGGGAAGATATCTGGTGTTCTCTGATGTCTCCTTTCTCTTATTCTGAATTAAGTGTAGGTCTTTTTGAAATAGATTAGTAAGGCCTCAACCAAGATCTGCAGATACTTTTGCTTAGCATCATATCCATAAGAAGCTTAACAAATAATTTAAAAAATAGTTAATTTTCCTTTCAGAAATCCTTACAGTTTGAGACATTGTTTTGTCCTTTAAATAACAAAGGAAGATTTTTTAAGTCTTGCAATGAAATGTGTCAGTTTTGACTGAAGGGAAAAGATTTTAATGTGTTCTCTTACTTGTCAGTGTGCAGACATATGTTAGTGAAAATTTGAGGAGGTTTTAAAAAATGTTCTGGGGGAGAAAAGTAGTATTTCCTGAACTTGCTTTTAAATATCAACAATTTTCCTTGTTATTTATGTGGGGAAATGAGGAGATGGAAAGGAGAATGTTTTTCAACAATTTGAAGAGAAAAAAACTCAAGAGCTTTGAACATAAATCAAATGATTGGATTTGCTTATTGTGAACAAACTGATTACCAGAGAAAGCTATTTAGGAATTAATTAGCAATGGTAAAATTCAGTTCAGGCATGCCACTGCATTTCTTTACTCTTTGTAAATACCTGTGCCTCTTCACCATAAAATGACCACATACAGGTTATGAGTTTTCAAGGTTGCATTTATTTTGATCCAAGCTGCAAGATGCTGTATTATGATGGAATAGTGCAGATTTTGCTATGGTACCTAAGAAGGCACTGGGACTTTTGGAAGTGATGGAAACTGCACAGCAGTTAAAAAATAAAATAAAAATTAGCACTTTTATCTTTAAGAAAGAAAAATCATGTTCTGACAATGAGTTGTAAAGGTATAACACAGCTTCCTAGATTTAGTATGTCAGAAAAACACATTAACAGAAATGTCTACTTTCTCAGTTTAGAAAATAAACAAACACAAAAAGATGTTGGTCATCCCTGTTCATGTTTGTTCTTTACTTTTCTCTCAATCCGGTCTGATCTGTCAGGTCTCATTGATACCACTTCTGGCATGTTTCCCCATCAAACTGTCAGAGAATGACCATGGCTCTAGTGCTCCGTGTCCTTCCATATGTATCTTTATATATTAGTCACTGTTATACAAAACCACTATACTTCCTGTCACTCTGGTATTATCCTTTTCTGGTCCCTCTGTCATATCATGTAGGCAATATCCAAATATTGCTACATTTTCTTCAAAAATTTTGGAAGCTTGTTTTCCTTTCCACCTAGCTATGATTTTATTCTTGTCCTGCATCAATCAGCACAGGCTACTTTTCTTCTACACCTCTGATACTCATCATCAGCTTATCCCCACTTCACTATTACCACAGCTGCTGCAAAGATTGAATTAATCTTTCTTCTCCTTGTCATTCTCCACTCTAAATCTTTACGTTGCAGCCAGTTCAAGTTGATTCTTTTTTATCTAAAAGGCCTCTCATAAGTCTCTTGCTCTTTTTCACAGCTGTTCATGTTTCATTTCTCATTGTGCTTTCAAGTATTCTGCTGTAGAAACGTCTTTTGCCTTTGTCCATCTCTTCACTGCTCCTTAACTATGGGTTTTGGGGTCTGTTTATTTATTTATTTTATTTTATTTTATTTTATTTTATTTTATTTTATTTTATTTTATTTTATT
>NC_048893.1:188582737-188584826 GCF_011077185.1 Oxyura jamaicensis
TTTTATTTTATTTTATTTTATTTTATTTTATTTTATTTTATTTTATTCTTCACGGCTGTCATCTCTTTGTGATAGTTTCCAAAGAGCTTTCTTTCAATTTCTATGTGGAATGCCTTCAAACTTTCAGCCTCAGTGATATGCTGCGAGTTTATCATTAGCCAAATAATGAAGAACACATAAAGGAGCAGTCAGCACAGATGAAAAACATCTCTTGTATTAAAATCATTCAACTTAGGTATAATATAGCTAATAAATATATAATGTATATCACACAAACATAATGTACCTAAATGAATAAATATATCTATGATGAAAAAATAATGCATCCAAATGTTGCCACCTAATTTCCATTTCGTATGTTGTTAATAACCTTAACGGTAACTGTTATGGAAAAGTACTGATAAGGGCAGGATATATGATGTAGCCTCAGAACTATAACTGCATATATATATGACCACAATTATTGTTCTAAGTCAAGTTATTTTGCAGATGTTATTTTGCTGCAAAGTTAATGTGAGAGGCTGATGTGCCTCAGTAGGTACCTTGTTGCTAATAATTTGATCACACATTTTCTTCCTTTGTAGAAAAAAATCCTTAAATTGTTAACACAACAGTTTTCAGCTCAGTGAAGGAAAAGCAAGAATAACTTATTCGCTGATGAAATAAAATCCTGGAAAGGCATTGCTACAAAAAACGTTGTTCACTAAAAATAAAATATAACCAATAGAAGTGCTAGTGTTGATACACTAAGGGATGCCTCATGGCAATAGCATCAGTGTTGCAGGCTTTTTCTCATAGAAATCCAAATAATGAAGCATAAAAGGAGTTTTATTTCAAGAGATCCTTTTGTCTTGTATCAGACATTTATTGGTATGGTTTAATGAGAAAATATACATTCCTTGCACCTGATGAAAACTTCAGATTCGACACTCTGGTAGCTCTGTGTAGTTTAACCTGTGTTTGTGAAAAAATCTTTATTTTTTTACTGTAGGAACATGTTTTTATTTAAAAAAAAAAAACAATGATACTACGGGTGGTATTTTTCTTCATTGAGATTAAGTAGCCCATTCCTTACAGTTAACAGCATTTTGAATGATCACCAAAAGTTAGGCAGACAAATTCCTGTACAGGCCTCTAAAAAGTTTGAATACAAAATGTTATTTATTCAGCCAAACAGAAAATCTAAGTTATTATTTTTATTTATTAAGTTATTTATTATTTAAGTTATTATTATTATTTATTTATGCATAATCTCTTTAGGTACACACTATATTAAATACAAAACCCTTTCCTTTCTTATCCTGTCCCACTCCTTCTGAAAATCAAGCACTTTGCAGAACATCTAGCTTTTTTTTTTTTTTTTTTTTTTTTTTTTTTTTTTTTTCCAGTGGCAGCTGGCATGGCTTTAAATTCTTTCACCTAACATTGCAAAGGAAGATATTTGATATTAAGAGTTGTATATCGCATTAAATTCACCAAGCCTTTCACTAAGGTCTGCAACTCGTTTCCTTGGCTCATGCAGAAAAGTCATTTCCTCAGTGTCGTTTTCAGTGAAACAAGCATAAGAAAGGAAGCAAAAGATCTTCAAATCACTTACTGTGTGAATGGGGCTTTGGTTCTTCAGGACACTTTTGCAACTGAGAATTTTGAAATCTCAACTAAAGTCTGTTGTTACTTAAGCACTGAATGATAAAAAAAAAAATAAATGTGGACATACAAAAAGAAGCACTTGAAGAGTGAAAGTGGAAAACTAACCATCAACAACTTTATCTTTCACTGCATATATTGCAAAAGTTGATTTTATTTCATTAGTACATTTTCTACTAACAAGGTTTCTTTCTGGTCTAATGTATACTCTCATCTCAACTTTCCAACAACAAGAAAAAAAAAAAACACAAACAAACAAAAAAAACTATGACCAAAATAATGTAGATGGGTTTGCACAGATCTTGATCACAGCCAAAGCAAGTCTGTTGGTGCTTTCCAGCCCAATAACATAGTTGAAAGATTTCAGTAACTGCCTTCCAAACTATAGTAAGGGTCTGAAAGCTCAATGAAATTCAAGTGCTTTGTTCACTTTTTTCTTTTC